>NW_004443971.1:13030128-13048050 GCF_000243295.1 Trichechus manatus latirostris
TCCTGTCCTGTTTTTGTAAATGTTTTGATATTGTCTGCTGTCTTCGGGGCATTCAGTAGTTATTTTTCTCATTTATTGATTGTATATTTGTTTGTTTCATCCTTTTTTTTAAAAATTTGGCTATGTCTGAGCAGGCGGCTGTGTGTTCTTTGTTGTTTGCTTGTCTGTGGGCACGATACTTTTCACCTCCTTCTCCAGTTGGCAGGGTCAGTCGCTCAGATATGGTACAGCAGGGCAGGTTTAGCTGAAGAGGAGTTGCTGGGATGGGTTGTTTGTGGCGCTTACTACAGCCTCCAGGGTGGGTTGGTAATCAGTGCAGGGCAGGTTTCAGTAGGCCGTGCCTGTGCTGCTTAGTGGTGTGATGTTAAGCACAAGGTTCAGGTAGGCAGGATGGAGGGGGAGATTGTGATGTGTGGAGCTAAGATGGATATGGGAGAGAGGAACAGGAGCCAAAAATAAACCATCAACAAACAAACAAAAAAGAGTGCTAGGGGAGCTTGCTGTTGGAGTGGAGAGATGAGAGACTATGAAATGGAGAAAAACAAAAAGGGGAAGAAGAAAAGAAAAGAATGAATAAATAAAAATTAGAAAGAAAAAAGAATAGCAGATCTCTCAGGGATCCCACTGGTGCAGCTACACGTCTGGGGAAGTTGTTCCCAGGTGTCGCAGTACAGCCCACCTAGAAGGCATAGAGGTATTCAGTGCCAGGTATTCAGGGGACAGGAAGAGAAGGAAGGTGTAGAGAGATGAGAAACTGAGTAATGAAGAAAGACAAAAAGGGAAAAAGAGTGAAAAGAAAACAAAACAAATTAAAAAAAAAAAGAACAAGAAAAGCCCTCCCAAAAACAGAAAGAAAAAAAACCATGAAAAAAGAAATATCCTCAGAGATCCCTCTGCATGTCTAAGCAAGCTGAGGCGGTAGGTCCCAAGCCGTGTAGCACTGCCCGACCAGAATGAGCTCTCAACTCGAGACAAGGAAAAGAAAACAAACGAACAATTCAAAACAAACAAACAAACAAAAGCCCTGGGATCCCACCAGCGTGGCAGCCCAGACCGGGAAGCAGTTCCACATTCCAATGGATCTCCGCAGCCCTTAGGAAGAAGCAAAGATGGCGCACAGAGCCAGGTATTTGAGCGAAAGGAGGGGGAGGTGGTGAGAAGTAAGGAAGAAATCAAATGAAGCGGAAAAAAAGCAACACCAGCAGCCAACAAATGTCACTCAGGGAGTCAGCCAGTGCAGGTGGGTAGAATCCAAGCAGCTGGTGCTTGCCGGCCAAGAGACTGTGGCCATGGGAAGCAGAGGAGGCCGAGTGGAGGTGAAGAAGGGTGGAGGGTGGGAATGCATATATCACCAATTACCGGTTGTTCTGTCTCCTGCTGGAAGCTCCATGAAGCTGCTTTCTTGTACCTCCAGTTGCTGGTCTCTGATAGGAGTCCAAGATGGCGGATCTGCGCTGCATTAGCTGTTAGGGGACCTCTGCATGGACCTCTTCTCGCTCTCCATTCTCTGTCAGTTTTCTCACTCCATTTGGTGCTTGGCTGAGTTCTTTATCTCTTCATTTGATGTTTTAGGGTTTCAGGATTGCTATTTTCTCTGTTTGGCTTAGTTTTTCGGAATTTGCTATGGAGGGACGGCGTGGTGCTTCTGCAGAGCGCCATGTTGCCGGAAGTCCAGAAAAGCTTTTTTTGTCAAGGCAGATGAACAGTCCTGATTGACTAGCTTAGGTTTCTGTTTCTGGGAAAGTCAATTGATTGACTTGGATTTCAGCTCCTAGGAAAGCTAGACATTTACAGAAATAGAAACTTAGGTTTCAGTTCACTGCCGTGGGGCTCACCACAAGCAACCCATTTTGGACCTAGCTTAGTCAGGTTATCATTGCAAACTTTATCTAATGGATATATAGAATCCAGTGTCCAAGAGTTAGTGGAAATACTCTTTTTTTTCAAGTACAAATGGAACATACATTAAAGTTGTTTACACGCTAGATCATGAAACAAGTTTCAAGAAAATTCAAAGAATTGTACTAGACCACATTTTTAGACCACAATTAAAAACTGAAGCAAGAATATAACTTTAAAAAACTTATTCTGCAATAAAAAGAAATGAGCTATCAGGCTACGAAGACATGAAAGAACCTTAAATGCATAAATGACGTACTGCCTTGGGGAAATCTGCTGCAACAGATGTCTTTAAAATGTTAAAAAGCAAAGATGTTACTTTGATGATTAAGGTGCTCTTGACCCAAGCTATGGTCTTTTCAATTGCCTCATATGTATGGACAATGAAAAAGGGAGATGAAAGGAAAATTGACACATTTGAATTGTGGTGTTGGCAAATAATACGGAATATACCTTGGACTACCAGAAGAACAAACAAATCTGTCTTGGAAGAAGTACAGCCCGAATACTCCTTAGAAGCAAGGATGGTGGGACTTCATCTTACTTACTTTGGACATGTCATCAGGAAAGACCAGTCACTAGAACAGGACATCACGTTCGGTAAAGTGGAGAGTTATCAATACTGAGGTGGGGAGGGTCCTCCATGAGACTGATTGACACAGTGGCTGCAACAATGGGATCAAACATACAAATGATTGTGAGGATGGTGGAGGACCTGCAATGTTTCGTTCTATTATATATAAGGTCACTATGAGTCGGAGCTGACTCGATTACACTAACAACTACACCAAGTGAAAGAAGCCAATCTGGAAAAGCTACATACTGTATGATTCCACCTATATGACATTATGGAAAAGGCAAAGTTATAGAGACAGTAAAAAGGTCAGTGGTTGCCAGGGCTCTAGGGAGACTGAGGAGAGATGACTAGGTAGAGCACGGGACATTTTTAGGGCAGTGAAACTATTCTGTAGGATACTGTCATGGTGGACACATAGCATCATACATTTGTCAAAGAGCTGTAGGACAGTGAACCCTAATGTAAACTATGAACTTCAGTTAATAATGTATCAGCATTGGCTCATCAATTTTAACAAATGTACCACAGGAAGGCAAGATGTTAATAATAGGAAAAACGGTGTGCAGAGGAGAGAGGGGGTATATGGGAACTTCTGTATTTTCTGCACAATTCTTCTGTAAACCTAAAACTGCTCTAAAAAATAAAGTTTATTTGAAAAAAAATGATAAAATGATATGATATTGAATGTGCATCCAAATAATCCATTACAGAGGTGAGGTTGGAGAGGACAGGGTTATAGCTGAAGCAAGATTAACTGGGTAATGAGTATGTGGGAGTTTATTGTACTGTTCTTTCTACTTTTATTTAAGTTTAAATTTTTCCTTAATAAAATGTTTTTAAAATAGGGAATGTGGATGAAAATGGAAAAGCCTACATTTGCAAATGTAAAGAATATTTATAAATAGGTCAAAGATAAAATTATATTCGAACCTAGAAAATATTTAAAATTGAATATAAGAATAATGCAAGTAAAAATTTGTGGGATGCCTGAAAAAGGTAAATGTTTATAATGGAGAAATCTGGCAAGTATCACCTTAACCAAATTATCAAAATTAGCCTCACCAGTAACAGGACAAACTGACAACATGTGCCTATTGATTGTTGTGTTGTTAGGTGCTGCTGAGTCAGTTCTGACTCATAGCAACCCTATGTGCAACAGAATGAAACACTGCCTGGTCCTGCACCGTCCTCACAATCATTGTTATTCTTGGGCCCATTGTTGCAGCCACTGTGTTCATGCAACTCACTGAGGGTCTTCCTCTTTTTCGATGACCCTCTACTTTACCAAGCATAATGTCCTTCTCCAGGGACTGATCCCTCCTGATAACATGTCCAAAGTATGTCTGAGCATTGCAGTTGTACTTCTTCCAAGACAGATTTGTTTGCTCTTTTGGCAGTCAGTCCATGGTGTATTCAATATTCTTCACCAAGACCATAACTAAAAGGGATCAATTCTTTGGTCTTCTTTATTCATTGTCCAGCTTTCGCATTGCATATGAGGCGATTGAAAACACCATGGCTTGGGCCAGGTGCACCTTAGTCTTCAAGGTGACGTCTTTGCTTTTTAACACTTTAAAGAGGGCTTTTGCAGCAGATTTGCCTAATGCAATGCATCGTTTGATTTCTTGACTGCTGCTTCCGTGGGTGTTGATTGTGGATCCAAATAAAATGAAATCCTTGACAACTTCAATCTTTTCTCCATTTATCATGATGTTTCTTATTGGTCCAGTTGTGAGGATTTTTGTTTTCTTTATGTTAGGTACAATCCATACTGAAGACTGTAGTCTTTGATCTTTATCAGCAAGTGCTTCAAGTTGTCTTCACTTTCAGCAAGCAAGGTTGTGTCATCTGCATATCACAGATTGTTAATGAGTCTTCCTCCAATCCTGATGCCCTGTTCTTCTTCATATAGGCCTGCTTCTCAGATTATGTGCTCAGCATGCAGATTGACTAAGTATGATGAAAGGATACAACCCTGATGCACACCTTTCCTGACTTTAAGCCATGCAGTATCCCCTTGTTCTGTTTGAATGACTGCCTCTTGATCTATGTACAGGTTCCTCATGAGCCTACTGATAGGATGCTCTAAAAAGAACACCACATCACTTATGTAGTATTCTTATGCAAAATGAAGAACTCAGCTGCTAATTGTTCACAGTTTACCATACTTGCACTGTCTGTTGTAGTTTTTGTTGTTATTATTATTATTATTAGCTAAACATTGACGCATGATCCTTTATCCCTAAATATCCCAAGAACAAAAACATTCTCTTACAAAAACTCAAATAATACAATGATCAAAGTCAGGAAATTTAACATTGATACAACAATACCTACATTCAAATTTTGCTAACAACCCAATAATGTCCTTTGGATCAATTTGTTTTCTGATCCAGGATCCATTTCAAGACTATACATTGTATTTACTTGTCATATCTTTTGAGTGTTCTTTAATCTGAAATGAGTCCTCAGGCTTTCTTCATCTTTCACGACATTGTTATTTTTTTAAGAGTATGGGCCAATTATTTTGTAGAATGATCTTCAGTTTCAATTTGTCATATTGTTTACACATGATTGTTTTTATTGTTGTTGAGTGCCTTCAAGTCAACTCTGACTTATAGCAACCCCATGTGACAGAGTAGAAATGCCCCATAGGGTTTTCTTGGCTGTAATCTTTATGGAAGCAGATCACCAGGTCTTTATCCTACAGAGCTGCTGGTTGGGTTAGAACTGCCCACCTTCTGGTTAGCAGCCGAACTCTTAACCACTGTACCACCAGGGCTCATAAACCCGTTGCTGTCAAGTCGATTCCGACTCATAATGACCCTATAGGACAGAGTAGAACTGCCCCGTAGGGTTTCCAAGGAGCGCCTGGTGCATTCAAACTGCTGACCTTTTGGTTAGCAGCTGTAGCCCTTAACCACTACACCACCAGGGCTCATAGTAAGTATCAAATCCTGCTGGGCCAGAATCGTGACGCTTGCCCGCTTTGATAGTAGTGTCTTTGATTAACTCACCTGGAAGCCCTGTTCTACTTTCTGGGAGTAACTTACTCGTCCACTGAACTCTGTTAATCTGATTTTTTTCTCTGATAGGTTATTTCTCACCCATTATCCTCTATGGCTACATACAAAGTGTATATTGAAGTTTGTCCTCCTCAGAGGCCACACAGTTTTTGCTGCTCGTTTTCGGTGGGGCACATTTGAGAGTCCGAAGGTTAGTTAAGAAATTGAAAAATCACATGCTTTTGTAAGCTATGTTTGTGGTTTCTCTGATGTTACAACTCCCTGGAAAATCTAGTAGGCCTTTAGATTATTTGTTTCCAGTCAGTTTGTTGCACTAATAACCATATTCCAAAATCTCTTCTAGACTAGGTTTGGAAACCTTCCAATTCTCTGTCATTTACTGGTTTTTCTGCTTTGTCCATTTTCTTTCCTTATTTTGGTTTAAATGGGAATGCAACACACATCATTCATCTTCGCCTCTGGGCCAGCTCCCATTTTCACGTCGTTATCTCCAGACCTCAGATGACTAGGTTCACAGGCTCGCACTCAGTTTAGGTTCCCCAGGCAGTCTCCCTTAGCAGAGATACATTTTATTCTCTTTCTGTTTGCAACCTGGCCAGTCCTTGCCTAAGCTCATCTCCTTATTGTCATTCTTTGCTAAAATCAGCAGAAGCAGTTGATGCACAGTAATATTCTAGTGCTTTCCAGTTGCTGCTTCTAGAGTTGTTAGCTCCACAAGCACGTCTTCCCCGTTATCATAGGCAATAATTTTACCAAATGATTTGGTGTCTTAAAAGGAATCACCAGTTCCAGTGTCCAATATCATTACCTTTTCTTCCTACCACCTGACTATTAAATCAATACCACATATTTGGGTTTTGATAGTTTACCACTCCACTTCCTACCAATTCTTGTATTGGTTATGGTATTAAGCTGCTGTAACATAGATATACAAAAACACAACCACTTAAATAAAAAGTTTATTTCTCTCTCACACATAAGTACCTGGAGGTGGAGAGCCTCGGATGACAAGGTAGATGTACTCTACATGGTCATGTAGAGACTCAAGTACCTTCCGTCCCTTAGTGTACTGTCCTTCTCTTAGTTGAGACTGAGTCACAACCACTCACTTCTTAGGAAATGGGAAAGAGCAGTACTAGAGGGCAAGCAATTCCCTTTTAAGCAAGTGACTTGGAATTTGCTTACATCACTTCCACTTCACGTTAGATTTGTGAGGACATGATCACATACCCATACCTCAACGTAAGGAGCTTGGGAACTGTAGTACCTGCCCGACCTTGTGGCCAGTTAAACTCTATTACTTTGGAAGAATGAGAAAACATTTCGAGAAACAACTACCAATCAGATATATTGTTCAATTCAGGAAGTTAGGAGGAGAGCTAAAAAATATACTTAAAGAAGGTATAAGAAAAAATATATGTACTGGAAATCTTCTGATCATTTTAACTTTAATAAATTGTTTAAGAAGAACTCTTTCGGTAGAGAGGGAATAAAGAAGATGAGGAGGAAATTTTCTTTAAAAAAAAAAAAGAGTAATAAAAGGAATAAGAGTAAGGGGCAGGGAAAGGAAAAGGAGAGGAGGGAGAGGAGGAGGGTGCTTATTTATCTCAGTCTGAGATAAGCCAGGCTCTATGGCATAATGCTGTAATTCTATACCTACGGCTTTAACAAAATAACTCTATCACAAGTAGAAGATTATCTTAATTGTAGGCATCATCCTTCAGATTTAAAAGTTGAATTTAGGATTTCTGTTTCTAGTTATGATGGAGTATTTAGGACGAGAATTAACCTCCAGTTGTAAACAACTAGAAGATTGGACAATATAAGAAAAAACTGCTTTCAGACATTGAACAACAGGCAACCCAGGAGAGAAGGGAAGCAAATGAAGTAAGCCCTACAACATCTCTGGCTTTCTTCCTGGAGCCAGTTTCTGGACCACAAGCCCAGGGAAGAGGAATCCAAACAGAGCCTGGTGGCCTTGCTGAGTTAAGGAGACAGATGTTAGAGTTCAGAAAGGTTGAGGTGGCTGTAAACTGCAGAGCAGAGTTCAAGAAAGAATGGAACTATGCAGAAAAAGGAGCCTCTAGGTGGTACAAAAGAGCTCTGGTGGTCCAGTGGTTAAGCGCTCAGCTGCTAACCAAAGGTCAGTGGTTCAAACCAACCAGCCACTCTGTGAGAGAAAGATAAGGCAGTCTGCTTCCATAAAGATTATAGCCTTGGAAACCCTATGGGGCAGTTCTGCTGTGTTCTAGGGTTGCTATGAGTCAGAATTAATGACAACGGGTTTGGCATTTTTTTGGTTTAGGTAGTGTAAATGGTTAAGCTCGGCTAACCTAAAGGCTGTAAATTTGAGTCCACCCAGAGGCACATTGGAAGAAAGACCTGGCAATCTACTTGCAAAAATCAGCCATTGAAAAATCTATGGAGCACAGTTCTGCTGTGACACACATGGGTTGCCATGAGTTGAAGTTGACTCAACAGCAACTGGAAAAAAAAATGCATAAAAAAAGAGCTCCAGAAATCTGTATAGGGGTTTCTTTGAGTCTTTTTTAACTACTAGCCCATGCATACATAGAAGAAAAACCCACAAGGCCAAATAAAAACTGGGATGTTGTCAGTGATGAAATTGGACAGGAACAGATGAAGAATAGGAAAATTTTCAGGGTCAAACAGAATACTAGTGGGGCTAGGAAAGAATTGGAGGTTTAATGACCAATAGTTTTATGATAACTGTCTTAGTCATCTAGTGCTGCTGTAACAGAAATACCACAAGTGGATGGCTTTAACAGAGAGAAGTTTATTCTCTCACAATCCAGTAGGCTAGAAGTCCAAATTCAAGGCGACAGCTCCAGGGGGAACACTCTCCGTCAGCTCTGGAGGAAGGTCCGCGTCATCAGTCTTCCCTTGGTCTGGGAGCTTCTCTGAGCAGGAACCTCGGGTCCAAAGGACGCACTCTGCCCCTGGCACTGCTTTCTTGGTGGTGTGAGGTTCCCACGTGTCTCTGCTTGCTTCTCTCTTTTGTATCTCAAAAGAGATTGGCTTAAGACACTATTCAACCTTGTAAACCTCATCAGTACAACTACCATTAATCCATCCTGTTAGATCATACTAATTGAGTTTACAGCACATAAGGAAATCACATCAGATTACAGAATGGTACACAATCATACAATACTGGGAATCATGACCCAGCCAAGCTGACAGATATTTTTGGGGGACACAATTCAACTAACAGACCTACCTCACAGTAGGGCCTGAGCTTAGCCTGGAAATGGGATATGGAATCATAGTAATGAAGAAAGACTCATCACCTCTCTGTAGCTCTCCTTTAAAATGCTCCATGAGGACTTTTGAAGTTATTAAAGGTATTATTCAGAACCAACTGCTACCAGCTTAATTCAAAGTGATAGAGTTGCATTCTAAACTCTTTCTAAATTGCTGGATTAAGTCAGAATAGGCCATTATTCTGTGATAACAAACAACCCCAAAACTCAGTGGTTTAAGACCATAGAAGTTTTATTTCCCCCTCATATTACATGCCTCATCCAGGCTTGGAGGAGAGGAGCTAGCTCTGCTCCATAGAGTCGTCCAGGTAACCAGGACGGCAGATGCTCCACTATCTTGTAGCTGTATCATCTGGAACACATAGCTGACTCAGTCACCAGTATAGGGGAAGGAAATGTAGACTTTCACATGGGCTTTTCACTGTCTCACCTAGAAATGACACACACCCCTTCCACTCATTTTTCATTGGCTAGAATTGGGAGTGTGACCTCATCTATCTGCAAAGGGACCAGGAAATGTAGAGGAGCAAATGGAATATTTAGAGAACCTCGTTGTCTCTGCTAAAGCTGGGAAGCTGGTTGCAACACTTTCTCACTGCCCAAAACTAACCTTCACCTGCAAATAGGTCTTTGTGTGATGGTGGGGGTGACAAGCTGTCTGCTCCCCATTCAGAGAGAACAATGGTTGTTAGGGGACGTCTCCTGGGAGGAGTGACCAGGTGGGGCAATCTCAGAGGAACCATTTGGTAGCTTCATCCTGCTGTGTACGGTCAGAGCTCAGCATTGTTTTCTTAGTTTCAGAGAAATCCTTGCTCTCGGAAGAGACTCAAGTTCCTTTTTTTTTTTTTTTTTTTTTTTTTGTGATCCAAGAGCTATCAGGCAAACAAAATGACATGAATGAACTTACTGCTCCAGTTGTGGTGAGGGTTGTCACATGATTAGAAATTTCTGGTTACTTTCAATTTTCCTTCCTACCTCAGTAGGGCCTTGATGGGAATGTGACACATGCCATGGAGATTTGTAAGGGCTTGTACTCTAGAGTCTTTACTGGATTCTGAGGTATAAGTCCCTACAAAAACCCTGCCAGCCTACAAAACATGAGCTTGGAAGGAGACACTGAGGTGAGCCTTGAGGAATCAGGCAGCATAGTGGCTGGAAGACAGACTCCGCAAAACCCAAGAGGAAACTTGAGGATTTGGGAAGGACGGAATAATATTTGGGCCCTTTGCCTTCTTCCTTGGTTTCCTTTCTTTGGTACCACACTCTTTCTGGTTGAGTCCCTTCTCCAAGATGCATTTCCTCTCAGTATTGTGGCCCTGTCCATTGTCTTTCTTCAACTTTCCTAAGAAGTATCTCTAGCTTAAGTGGATGAATAAAGCTAGCTTCTCTCAGCACACCTGGAAACCCATACAGAAGGTACAGAATGTAGACAGTGATTTGAATCAAGCTCCTTGGCCCTTTTCTTTCTTTAGATGGCAAAAAGCTGCGGTGTTGGGGGTCAGTATAGAGGGAAACAGCTCAGGAAAGAATAAAGCCGTGATGACTTGAAGTAGAAATGGAAGGAAAAAAGGCCAGAAAATGGTATCCCTGTGCTCTGTGATAAGGAGGCACTGAGGCTGCTCACGTTTCTCTGCAGAGTTACAGCCAGCCCCTGGCATCATGCACCCTTGCCTTTGGAAATGTTTCATAGCGGTTGTGTCCTTAGTCATCTTGAGCTGCTGCTTCTATAAGAAAATCCAGGATGATGAATATGAGCTTCTTTTGGTGAGTACCAGAACCTGATAGTGGAGGCAATTTTCAGTCATTAAGTAGGAAAATAAAAGTATGTATGTCAGTGTTTGTCTCATGTATGTGGAACACTCTAGAATTATTGCAAATGTTCCGAGAAAAGAGAGATTAAGAACTTTAAGAATGAATTCTTTTTCATGAACATAAAAAGAAGTGATAGAAGAGGCCATTTACGTTTTGTCAATTGTCCAGTCAGAAAGGGGAAAAATACTAGTTTGAAATAACTGTCAGTGGTGACAATAGAGAAGAAAGGGGAAATTTCCAGTGGCAAACAGAGCAGCATTAGACCTAGGAGAGAACTGGAGGTTTGATGCCTAATTTGTAGTAACTAAGAGACCCACCTGGCAGAGGGGTATGGAATGAGAGTGATAGAGACTCCTTCCCTCTCCTTCAGAAATTCCATGAGGACCTTCTAAGTAGTTGAAAGAATCATTCAAAACCAAGCCTTGCCAACTTCATTCAAAGTTAGTTTCTAAACTTTTGAGTTTAAAACAGCTGCTTGAAGTATGGATAGGATTTAGATAGAGCCTGGGAAGAGGACAGGGCATTTTAAGTGCAGAGAGGACAATGCACAGCCACCTCTAGAGGATCACACTGACCGGCAGGACCAGCACACTATGAGGACTTCTAGGTGCTGGCCAATTGCCTCACCAGAAGCTGGCATGGGAGATGCTAGTCTTCCCATTTCATACGTGAAGCCCTGAAATAACTTCTGCAAGTGTATGACATGTGCACGTGGAGAAGCACAATCCACCATAGGTGTGCTGAGGCTTGGCAGTCCACATTTTTCCTAAAGTGCCTCAAGCCAACCAGAGCAAAGCACAAGGTGGGTGTGGTGAGTCGTTCAGAAATGTGGGGGTGGCCAGAGTTTAGCAAAAGAAAAGACTTCAGAATTGAGGCATTGTGTGTAAATTCCTGAAGGACAAGGACCAGGAATTGTTCTTCAGCATCTATCACAGCACCTGGCACAGTACTAACCTGAGTTTAGATGACTTTTGCCAGCCTGATAATGGTAGGAGAAATTGGATGTGGGACATGGTGAGGCAGACAAATTCTTACCCTACATAAGCCTAGGACCTTCCTACAGATGTCCCACACAAAACTGGGGGAGCCCCACACCCTTACTGTAGCACCCAGGAGCCATGCTGGAACCCCCTGTGTGTTCTTCCGATGAGGTGGGCACAGCAGTGAACTGAGCGCAGACACTCACCTGCCCAGAGACTGTTCTCCTGGGGCTCCAGCCTGTTCTAAGTGGGGAATCTGCCCCCAGTTGTTTCCAGAGGATTTGTGGATGAATCAGGACTGATGCATATCTTATCCTCAGGAGGAAAGGAAGAATATCGCTTGGCAGACTGTTGAGGAGCAAATCAGTTCTAAAAGCAAGAACCATCTGGGGACCTTCAAGGAGATGCAGAAAAACTCCCCTTTACTCCAGCATGCCAACTACAAAATCCTGGCTGGAACTCCTCCCCAGGAAAAGAGTGAGTACGTGGGAGGGAGTGGTCAGACTGGGGCAGGGTCTTAACGCAAGAGAAGGGGGAAGAGGGTCAAAAGGAACAATGATCTGGCTTCTGGTGAGGGAAGTAGGTGCCCTGAGGGAGGACCATGCTGCAGACTTTTGGTGCAGGTTGTAACCGAGTGCATTTCTCTCCCAGCTTCTCCAGCTTGAATGACTAACAGGGATGAGAAGTCCATAGTAACCCTGTCAGGGAGCCACCCCCTAGTGAAGCTCATTGATGGGGCCCCCCAGGGAGGGGAAGTCAGGATGGGGGAGGAGCCAAAGGGAGCAGTAAGAAAAAGAACTGGGTAGAGGACAAAGAGGGGGGTGTGGGCATGTGTCACAGTGCACTAGACTGCCAGAGGCCTCAGGTTTGCATAGGTGCCTGGAGATCCTCCAATCCAGGTCTGAGATAACTCTGAAGGTCAAGGCCAAGATAAGACAATTTGTCAAGCCAGAAAATTTGCCTGTGGTACATGGCAGTGTTCTCCATTAGAAAGTCCTGTTCTTTATTTTAGCTCCCTTGGCCGTCTTTTAGAGGTTATGATAAAAACAAACAAACCAAAAACAGCCCTGCGACTTCTGACTAGATAATATCCCCCAGCTGATGGTCTATGCACACACCTCAGGTTGCTATACGAGAGAAGGCTGGGGTATAGTCCTAACCTAGAAGCTCTTCACCAACCTGAAGCGCTAAAGGTCTCCATATCTCCCCCAGAACTGCTGACAGTGGGTATTCCCTCTGTGCAGCATCCTCAGGAAAACTACCTCTCGGACACGCTGCAGTCCCTGTTCCAGGCGTCCACAGAACCTGAGCTGAATTATATCGTGGTGCTGGTCCACCTGCTAAATCCTGACCCTGAGTGGCTCAGCCAAACAGTTGCCAATATTTCAGGCCTCTTCCAACCACATATTGAAGCCCAGAAGCTGCTTGTGATCCATGGTCTTCTCAGTGGCTCTTCTCTCCCAGGAGAAGTAAATAACGCCAATCACTCTTCATCCTGTGAAGCACTTTATCCCAGGCAGAAAACAGATTATGCCCTCCTCATGAACTTTGCTAGAAACCTCTCCGATTATTTTCTAATGATAGGAGATAATGTTCGCTGCACCCCCAGATTTGTTTCTACAATCTATTGGGCATTAAAAGCCTGGAAAGAAATACCTTGGACGATTCTGGAGTTCTCCAGCCTGAGCTTCTCTGGGAAAGTTTTCCACACAAGTGACCTCTCCCGCCTGACCTCGTTCTTCCTCCTCTTCCAGGACACTCCTACTGACTTGCTCCTCTCCAGTTTTGGTTTCCTCTTGGGCCAGAGAGCTCCAATTAGCCTTACTCCCTACCTTTTCCACTCTCAGGAAAATGATTTTACTTCTGAGAACACATGTTTCCAAGAGAAAGAGGAAGAGGAAGAGGATGAACCTGAAAACCCTCCTGCCCAAATCTACACTAACATGATGGTGAGAGGCTTTCATCTCCCAGAGTATGCCTATTTTCTGAATGAAAATTACTTTCAGACTTATTTTCTCATTCCAGGCAACATATACACTGTGATTTTTGATCAGCCACACAAGGTGATCCGAGTACAGGTGCTGACAGGCATTGGTAAGCGGGGAAAGTATCGACTAGAACATGGGCAGGTGGAACTGGGCTATGAGCCTGTTCAAGGGAAAAAAGGCTGCACCCAGTATACCTTGCTGGGACCACTGGTGAAAGGGAAATTAGATCAGAAGTTATATTATGAAGAAGATTTTGTGGAAGAAGTGAGATGTGTACAACTGCTGGTGACAGCCTTTCAGGAGACTAAGCTACTGATTACACAGATCAAAATCTGGACTAAGTCTGAGGAAGAGTAGAGGTCAAAGGGCCAGTGTGGATTCTGGAATGCTCAGGATTGGGGATGCACTCAACACAGGTGACAAGAAATTAAAGCTTTGAAATTGCTCAGGAGTATTGCATTGGTAGTCATTCCAGGCTACTCAGTGTAGATGACACAGATTCATAAGGGGCAGAAAGAGAACAAGATCTATCTGACCCCCAAGAGCCGAGGAGCAGGGAGTATTCACAAAGATCTTCCCCAGTTTTCTCTCCACAGAGATCTCCCATCCCTGAGGTAGATATGCTTTATTAGTTTTGGGAATGGCCTGAACCACGGACAGGGGGGTAGAACTGGCCTTTGGCTTCATGCAAAGTCCAATCTTCTGAGAGCCAATACATGGGCTTTCAAATCTCCATGAGACCTTTGGAAGTAGATGCAAACTTTATTTTTGTGTTTTTCTAGGGAGAATATCCATAACTTTCATCAGCATTCCATATGCCCAAAAAGCGTAAAAATGACTGAACTAGTAGATGCACTTTCTTGAAAGTAGTAAACAATTTATTGCCTAAGGCATGAAACTGTGTAACATTTTGAGTTTAGGAATTGAGAGCATACATTAATGCATTCCTTCATTTATTCATTCAGAAATACTTATTTTGTAAGGTTTTTTGTTGTTGTTGTTGGTCCCTATTCAAGGTAGTAAAGATATTAAAATGAGTAAAACATAGCTGGTATTGGTGAAAGGCTAATGTTACCCATTGCCATCCAATCAATTTCAACTCATAGCGACCCAGTAAGACAGAGTAGAACTGCCCCATAGGGTTTCCAAGGCTGTAATCTTTATGGAAGCAGACTGCCACATCTTTCTCCCGTGGAGTGGCTGGTGAGTTCTAACCAGTTAGAGCTGAGCGCTTAACCACTGTGCCACCACAGGCTAATAGCAACAACAAATGCTTAATATTCAAAATTATAGATATGTCAAATATGAATAAATTCAATGCAATCCCAATAAAATTCCAAATGAGTTGTTCATAGTTTCCTTTACATTTGACGTTTTTATTCTAGGATTCATCTGTAAAAATAAACATGTGAAACTAGGCCAAGAGTATTCTGAGAGTAATGAGAAGAAACTTACTTTACAAGGCATATAATACATCTCTAACATTACCAAATACCTACCGAATCGTTATTTCCCCATTCTCTTAGTAATAGAACTCTGGGCCATGTGGAATTGATTTTTTGTGTATAGTGTGAGCTAGGAATCATGATTTTTTTTTTTGTTTAATGGATATCCATTTGACCCAGCAGGACTGATTGAAAAAATCATCCTTTCCCCACTGTACTGCAATGTCACCATTGTCATAAATCAGGTGGCCATGTATGCGTGGGTCTATTTCTGGACTCTGCTCTGTTCCATTGGTCTGCTTCTTTATACCAGTACTGCACTGTCTTAATTACCATAGCTTCGTAATAGGTCTTGATACCTGGTAGTTTAGTCCTTCAACTTTGTTCTTCAAGACTGCCTTGCCCATTCTTGGGTCTTCGTGTTTCCTTATCAATTTTAGAATCAGATTTTCCTGGTTTTTTTTTTAATTGAACTTTAGATGAAGGTTTACAGAACAAACTAGCTTCTCATTAAACAGTTAATACATATATTGTTTTATGGCATTGGTTAACAACCTCATGACATGTCAGTACTCTCCCTGCTTAACCATGGGTTCTCTATTACCAGCTTCCTGTCCCCTCCTGCCTTCTAGTCCTTGCCCCTGGGCTGACGTGCCTCTTTAGTCTCGTTTTATCCTATGGGTCTGTCTAATTTTTTGGCTAAAAGGTGAACCTCCTGAGTGACTTCATTCCTGGGCCAAAAGGGTGTGTCTCGGGGGCATACTCTTGGGGTTTCTCCACTCTCTGTCAGGCCAGTAAGTCTGGTCTTTTTTTTTTCTTTTGAGTTAGAATTTTATTCTACGTTTTTCTCCTGCTCTGTCCGGGACCCTCTTTTGTGATCCCTGGCAGAGCAGTCAGTGGCAGTAGCCAGGCACCATCTAGTTGTACTGGACTCAGTCTGGTGGAGGCCATAGTAGTTGTGGTCTATTAGACCTTTGGACTAATCTTTCCCTTGTGTCTTTAGTTTTCTTCATTTTCCCTTGCTCCTGAAGGAGTGAGACTGGTGGAGTATCTTAGATGGTTCATAGGCTTTTAAGACCCAGAAGACTCTACTCACCAAAGTATGATGTAGAACATTTTCTTTATGAACTATGTTATGCCAATTGAGCTAGATGTTCCCTGAGACCATGGTCCCTACAGCCCTCAGCCCAGCAATTCAGTCCCTAAGGGAATTTGGATTTGTCCATGGAACTTCCATGACCTTACCCTGAACAAGTTGTGCTGGCTTCCCCAGTACTTTGTACTGTCTTACCCTTCACCATAGTTACCACTCATCTATTGCCTATTTAGTCTTTTTCCACTCCCACCCCTTCCCTCCCTCGTAACCATCAAAGGTTGTTTCTTTCTGTGTGTAAACCATTCCATAAGTTTTTATAGTAGTGGTCTCATACAATATTTGTCCTTTTGTGATTGACTTATTTCACTCAACATAATGCCCTCCAGATTCATCCAGATTGTGAGATGCTTCACAGATTCATCATTGTTCTTTATCATTTTGTAGTATTCCATTGTGTGTATGTACCATAGTTGGTTTATCCATTCATCTATTGATGGGCATCTAGGTTGTTTTCATCTTTTTGCTATTGTGAACAATGCTGCAATGAACATGGGAATGTATATGTCTATTTGTGTGACAGCTCTTATTTCTCTAGGATATGTTCCTAACAGTGGGATTGCTGGATCATATGGTATTTCTATTTCTAGCTTTCTAAGGAAGTGCCATATGATTTCCAAAATGTTTGTACCATTTTGCATTCCCACCAGCAGTGCATAAGAGTTCCAATCTCCCCACAGCCTCTCCAACACTTGTTATTTTCTGTTTTTTTGATTCGGGCCAGTAATGCTGGGGTGAGATGGTATCTCATCGTGGTTTTGATTTGCATTTCCCTAATGGCTAGTGATTGCAAGCATTTCCTCATGTGTCTGTTGGCCTCTTTAATGTCTTCTTTGGTGAAGTGTTTGTTCATTTCCTTTGCCCATTTTTTAATTTGATTATTTGTCTTTTTGTTGTAGAGGTGTTGGATTTTCCTGTAGATTTTAGAGATTAGAACTTTGTCGGATTTGTAATAGCCAAAAATTTTTTCCCAGTCTGTAGGTTCTCAGTTTACTCTTTTGGTGAAGTCTTTTGATGAGCTTAAGTGTTTAATTTTTTAGAAGATCCCAGTTATCTAGCTTATCTTCTGGAGTTTGTATGTTGTTAGTTATGGTTTATATCCTGTTAATGCCATGTATTAGGATCTCTAGCATTGATCTGATTTTTTCTTCTATGATCTTTATAGTTTTTGGTTTTAGACTTAGGTCTTTGATCTATTTTGAATTAGTTTATATGGTGTGAGGTATGGGTCCTGTTTCATTTTTTTGCAGATGGACATCCAATTTTTCCCCATTTGATGGAATTTGGGCCCTTGTCGAAGATCAGATGACCGTAGGTGGATGGATTTTCTTCTGGGTTCTCAATTCTGTTCCTTTGATCAATGTATCTGTCGTTGTACCAATACTAGGCTGTTTAACTACTGTAGTTGTATAGTAGGTTCTGAGGTCAGGTAGTGTGAGTACTCTTACTTTATTCTCCTCTTCGATAATGCTTTACGTATCTGGGGCCTCTTCCCTTGCCATATAAAGTTAATGATTATTTTTTCCATCTCTTTAACGAATGTTGTTGGTATTTGGAAGGACAAATACTGTATAAGACCACTACTATAAGCACTCAAGAAAAGGTTCAAACACAGAAGAAAACATTCTTTGATGGTTATGAGGGTGGGGAGGGTGGGGGAGGTTTATTTACTAACTAGATAGTAGATAAGAATTATCTTAGGTGAAGGGAAGGACAGCACACACTGCAGGGGAAGTCAGCACAACTGGACTAAACCAA
>NW_004443971.1:13048150-13049683 GCF_000243295.1 Trichechus manatus latirostris
AGTAAGGGAGAATGAAGAACAGCAAAGACACAAGGAAAGTATTAGCCCAAGAGACAGAAAGGGCCACATAAACCAGAGACTTCATCAGCTTGAGACCAGAAGAACTCGATGGTGCCTGGCTTCCACCAGTGACCGCCCTGACAGGGAACACAACAGAGAGCCCCTGATGGAGCATCAGAAATGTGGGGTGCAGAACTCAAATTCTAGTGAGAAGACAAGACTTAGTGGTCTGACTGAGACTGGAGGAACCCCAGAAAGCATGGCCCCTGGATTCTCTATCAGCCCAGAACTAAAACAATTTCTGAGGCCAACCCCTCAGACAGTGATTGGACTGGACTGTGGGACACAAAGTGATACTCGTGAGGAGTGTGCGTCTTAGCTCAAGTAGATACAAGAGACTAAACGGGCAGCTTCTGTACGGAGGTGAGATGGGAAGGCAGAGAGGGTTAGGAGCTGGTTGAATGGACATGGGGAATCAGGGGTGGAAAGGAGGAGTGTGCTGTGGCAGTATGGGGTGAGCAATTAGGGTCACATAACAATGTATGTATAAATTTTCGTATGGGAGACTAACTTGAAATGTAAACTTCATTTAAACTGCAACAATAAAAAATAAAAAAAAATAAAGAATGTTGTTGGTATTTGGATTGGGATTGCATTGTATTTGTAAATTGCTTTGGGTAGAATTGTCATTTTCACAATGTTGAGCTTACCTATCCATGAGCATGGTATGTTTTTCCATTTACGTAGATCTCTTGGTTTCTTGAAGTAGTGTTTGTAGTTGTCTTTGTATAGGTCTTTTACATCCCTGGTTAGATTTATTCCTGTCTTTTATTTTTTTAGGAGCTATTGTAAATGGTATTGGTTTCCTGATTTCCTTTTCGTCCTTCTCTTTGTTGGTGTATAGGAACCCAACTGATTTTTGTATGTTTATCTTGTATCCTGCTACTCTACTGAATCTTTCTATTAGTTACAGTAGTTTTCTCATGGGTTTTCCATATATAGTATCATATCATTTGCAAATAGGGACAGTTTTACTTCTTCCTGACCCACTCGGATGCCTTTTTTTCATTTTCTTGCCTTATTGTTCTAGCTAGGACTTCAGGCACAATATTAAATAGGAGTGGTGATAAAGGACTTCCTTGTCTCATTCCTTTACTCGGGGAATGTTTTCAGCTTCTCTCCACTTGGAATGATGTTGGCTGTTGATTTTGCATAGATGCTGTTTATTATGTTGAGGAATTTCCCTTCTATACCTGTTTTATTGAGAGTTTTTATCAGAAAGGGGCACTGGACTTTATTGAATGCCTTTTCTGAGTTGTTTGAGATGATCATGTGATTCTTTTCCTTTATTTTATTTATGTGGTGGATTATGTTGATTGATTTTCTAATGTTGAACCATGCTTGCATACCTCATATGAATCCTACCTGGTCATGGTGTTTTATTTTTTTTATATGATGCTGAATTCTATTAGCTAGAATTTTGTTGAGAATTTCTCCATCTATATTCATGAGAGATATTGGTCTGTAATTTTC
>NW_004443971.1:13049783-13059750 GCF_000243295.1 Trichechus manatus latirostris
GCTTTTTTTGTTGGGGTTTTTTTTATTACCTTTTCAATCTCTTTCCTTGTTATGGGTCTGTTCAGATTTTCAACATCAATTTGTGATAGTTTGGGTAGGTAGTGTGTTTCTAGAAATTTGTCCATTTCCTCTAGATTTTCAAATTTATTGGAGTATAGTTTTTCATAGTACTCTGTTATGATCTTTTTTATTTCAGTTGGATCTGTTGTAATGTCCCCCATTTCATTTCTTATTTGGATTATTTGCCTCCTCTCCCATTTTTCTTTTGTCAGTTTGGCTAGTGGTTTGTCGATTTTGTTGATCCTTTCAAAGAACCAACTTTTGGTTTTGTTAATTCTTTCTATTGTTTTTCTATTCTCTATTTCATTTATTTCTGCTCTGATCTTTTCTTCTGGTGGCTGTGGGCTTCTTTTGCTGTTCTCTATTTGTTCTAGTAGTATAGCTAATGTTTTGATTCTGTCCCTTTTGTCCTAGATTTTTGTTGTTGTTGTTGGTATTGGCAGAATCTATAGATCAGTTTGTGGAGAATTGAAATCTTTACAATATTGAGTCTCCCAACTCATGAATAAAGTATATTCCTCCATTTATTTACGTCTCTTTTTATTTTTTCAATAATATTTTAGAGCTTTTTTTTAATGTAGTTTTTTTTTTTTTTTTTTAATAGTTTACAGGGCTTATACACCTTTGGTTAAATTTATTCCTAGGATTGATGTTTCTGATACTATTATAAATGATATCATTTGGAAATTTTATTTTCTAATTATTTATGTTTCGTATATAGAAAATACAATTGATGTTTGTATGTTGACCTTGTACTCAGTGACCTTGCTAAATTCCTGTATTAATTCCAATAGTTTGTTGATAGATTCTTTTGGATTTTCTTTGTACACAGTTATGTCATCTGCAAACAGTGGCAGTTTTATTTCTTTCCTTCCAAATCGTATGCCTTTTCTTAATTTTTTCCTTGACTTATTAAACTGACCCATTTGCACTGTATCTGCAGTACCATGGTGAATAGAAGTTGTGATGGGGGACATCGTTGCTCATTCCCTTTCTCAGGAGCTGTAAATAATTCACCATTAAGTATCTTTTGGGGGGAAAATACATGAATCAGGTTAAAGAAGTATCCTCTCTATTTCTAGTTTGCTGAAAAACAAACTTCTTTTTCAGCATGAATTGATACTAAATTTTTTTCCCTTACTTTTTCTTCGTCTATTATGATGATAATTCATGGAAATTTTATCATTTGATCATGATATATTATGCTTTTTGTATATTAGTGAATTCAATTTGCTCATATTTGTTCAGGATTTTTGCATCTATGTTCTCCTGAGAGAGTGGGCTGCAGTTTTTCTTTCTCATAAGCCTGATAAAACTTGTCAGGTTTTGGTGTTAAGGTTATGTTGACCTCATAAAATCACTTGGGAAGTGTTCTCTACTTTTTGAAAGAATTTGTTTAAGATTGGTATTAGTTCTTGTTTAAATCTTTGGAAGAATTCACCCATGAAGCTATCTGGGCCTGTGCTTTTTTGTGTGGGGGAAGTTAGTCAATAATGAATTCAATTTCTTAAATATAGGACTATCCAGATTTTCTGTTTCTTCTTGTGTTAAGTTTTTTAAAGGAATTTGTTTATTTCATCCAAAAAAATGCCAAATTTGTGGCTTATCTATCGTAATTTATTTGTGCCCTTTTTTTCTTGATCAGTCTTGCCTAGTTTATCAATTTATTATTGTTTTCAATGAACCAACTTTGGCTTTGTTAATTTTCTCTATTTTTCCTGTTTCATTGATTTCTGATTGATTTTATCTTTATTATTTTCTTCGTTCTGCTTTTGGTTTGATGGGCTGTTCTCTTTTTACCTTCTTTAAATAGAAGCTTAGAGCATTCATTTTGACCTTTTATCTTTTCAAATACATGCATTTTATACTAAAAATTTCTCTATGCATTGTTCTTATTTCATATCACAACTTTTGATATCATATTTTTATTATCATTCAGAGCAAAGTATTTTCTAATTCCCATTGTGATTTTCTCTTTGTCCTGTGGGTTATTTCAAAGTATATTGCTTAATTTTCAAAAAGTAGGTGGTATCTAGTTATAATTTTATTCCTATTTGTAGATTATTTCTACTGTGGTCAGAAAATCTACTCTCAATGATTTTCAATACTTGCTTTATGCCAAGCATATGGTCTGTTTTGGTAAATGTTTTGTGCGCATTCTTTGTAGTACAGTGTTTGTTGACATATAGGCTAAGTTTCATAACTGCATTATTCAAATGTTCTATATCGCATTGATTTTTGTCTGCATATTCTATCAACTATTGAGAGTTTGAATTGCTATATCTTCCTAGTAGATTAACCCTCTATTTAGTAATACTTTTTTTTGTTAAGTTCTGCTTTGCACAGGACTTTGAGCCATAATTTTTTCCACTCCAGTTATCATTCTGGTTCACCAAAATTTAAAAAATTTGGTTCTGTTCTGGTTTCACTTTGTTGACCATGACTGAACCAGTTTGAACTGGTTTGAACCTATTTTGTAGTCTCCAATCTCAAATTTATATTCTGAAAATGGATAAGCTGGAGCAATTTCATCTGAAGAAAGATAGCTACCAAATTCATTGCTCATATTGCAAATAATATTGCATTTTTATATTAACTTGAATTTTATTCATCCCAGGATTTTGTAATTAGTTTTGAAAATAGCAATATTAAAGTATTTATTTCTACACATTCATTAATAATTAAATCTCCCGAAGAACTAAAGGACCAAATGAACCAGAGACTCCACCAACCTGAGACCAGAAGAACTAGATGGTGCCTGGCTACCACCAATGACCACCCTGACAGGGAACACAACAGAGAGTCCCGGACAGAGCAGGAGAAAAATGTAGAGCAGAATTCAAATTCATGTAAAAGGCCAGACTTAATGGTCTAACAGAGACTGGAGGAACCCCCAAAACTGTGGCCCCTGGACACTCTGTTAATCCAGAACTGAAACCATTCTTGAAGCCCACTCTTTCAGATAAAGATTAGACAGGACTATAAAACAGAAAAGAATGCACGTGAGGAATGTGCTTTCTGGTTCGATCAAATATATGAGACCAAATGAGCAACTCCTGTCCAAAAGCAGGGGGAGAAGGCAGTAAGGGACAGGAACTGGTCAAATGGACACAGGGAACCCAGGGTGGAAAGGGGAAGTGTGCTGTCACATTGTGGGGATTGCAACCAATGTCACAAAACAATACGTGAATAAATTTTTGAAAGAGAAATTAACTTGAGCTGTAAACTTTCACCTAAAGCACAATAAAAAAATATAAATCTAAAGTGACAATGTTGTTCACTTCCAGTCACTGTTTCAAAACATTTCAATAGAAAGAAAAACATGACGTAAAATATATTATTTTTCAATTCTATTTTTTAATGTACTAGATTCACTGCAGTACTGAGTCACTCTAAAAACAGTATTGTGATAAAAGCACTCCTAACATACTGTATAAATATTAAATTGAAGATTCGAAATACCTTTTTTAGTAGGAAATTCTCAACTTAATACTATAAAATACACTGAAAACAAACTTAATTTTGATGTAGGCAACATTTCACTACTAACACTTAATAGTCACATAAAATTGATAAGAATTTATTCACGAAATACCAGAAATACAAAGTATGCTGTCATACCTAATACATAATAAAGGCAAAGTGCAATGAAATATTTAATACTTAGGTATTCACCCCAGTTCTAAGCTGAAGAATTGCCATGACATTACATAAAATAAACATTTTATTACAAATATAGATTTAATTCATACACAATTATACAGTTCATTAAGAAAACATCATTGCAGTAAACCATAATTATACCTGATTAAAAGAATGTCCTCTAATGTTTTTTATTTAAGCCACCCATATTGTCTCACAAGATGAATTTCAAAGCTGAGAAAGTTCTCTCAACAATGACCTGAGTAGTTGGTACACAAAAAATTACCCTAGCAATTTCATGTAACTGGGGAGAATGTGACTGGTTTTGTTCCCAAAATTCAACACTTTTGTTTTTTCTCTCAACTCTTTGTACGCCATCAAAGCTTGTTAATATAGAGTCAGTAGTAACAGTACAATTGTTTGATCTCGATTTAACTTTTTTCTTTCATTTTGAGAAATAATTCCATCTCATCAACATCATTTGAAATAAGAGTATTTCCTGAATTTCTTTCTTTTGTTACACTTTCATTATTGCTCCTTTTCAGATTTTCTGTCATTTCCCGAATGCTTTTTAAATGTAATATAGGCTTCACCTTAAATTCAGAACTAATTAGAATCTGATATCGAGGATCTAGATAAACTGCTCCTAGTACGCTATCATTTTCAATGATAACTTATTCCCTGACATTAAATTTTTCAATCAGTGTGTTTCCAAATGTATTATTAAGAGTTCTTAATTTTAGCTTAGTTTCCACCCACATACCAAAAATATTACTCACGGTTAATTGTTCACTTTGCAATCTCACCATAACTTTCTTTAAAGGTTTTACGTTTTACAAAATTAATTTGACATATGCCCATTTGTCATTAGAAAAGTAATATTTTGTATTATTCTCAGCTAATACATCAAAGAGACTTTTGCATCCTGCTAAGTTTTCTAACATGGTATATATACTGTTCCATCTTGTTGGGCAATCCAGTACAGATTTCCTTAAATTATTTTCCAAAAATTTGGTAGACAGTGTCAGAATATGAAGTATTTGAATGGGTTCATGACATTCTCCTAAAATTCTTCCAGCTCAGTATCCTTTATTACATCTTTAATAACTAATTGAAGTATGTGTGCAGCACACTTTATACCAGTCAATCTTTTCTTATAAACCTTGTTGCTTTCACTGCACTCTGTGATGGTTAATGTCTGCAAGTCACAGTGCACTGAGTCAGTGTCTTCAAAATTGTCATTTTGCCCTGACATTTGCCATTCAAGATCACTATCAAAATAGGAATAGAAAGGAAATTCCTAAGGATAATTAAGGACATATATACCAAACCAACAGCCAACCTTATTCTCAATGGAGAGAGACTGAAAGCATTCCCCTTAAGAAGAAGAACTAGACAAGGATGCCCTTTATCACCACTTTCATTCAATATTGTACCAAAAGTCCTAGCTAGAGCAATAAGACAACATAGGGAAATAAAAGAAATCCAAATTGGTAAGGAAAAAGTAGAACTATCCCTATTTGCAGATGACATGACCCTATGCAAAGAAAATCACAGAGACTGTACAAGAAAGCTACTGGAACTAATAGAAGAATTTAGCAAAGTGGTGAGGTACAAGATTAACTTCAAAAAATCAGTCAGATTACTCTACACTAACCAAGAGTACTCCGAAAAGGAAATCAGGAAAACAATACCAATTACAATTGCCCCCCAAAGGTTAAACTACTTGAGAATCAACCTAACTGGGAACGTAAAAGACTTATACAAAGAAAACTACAAAACGCTACTGTAAGAAACCAAAAGAGACCTGCATAAATGGAAAAACATACCATGCTCATGGATAGGAAGACTTAACATTGTGAAAATGACAATACTACCCAAAGCCATCTACAGATGTAATGCAATGCCAATCCAAATCCCAACAACATTCTTTAATGAGATGGAACAACTAATCACCAACTTTATATGGAAAGGAAAGAGGCCCCAGATAAGTAAAGCATTACTAAGAAGAAGAACAAAGTAGGAGGCCTCACACTCCCCAATCTCAGAACCTAGTATACAGCCATGGTAGTCAAAACAGCCTGAACAGACACATAGACCAATGGAACATTATTGAGAACTCAGAAATAAAACCATCCACCTATGGACAGTTAATCTTAGACAAAGGGTTGAAATCCATTAAATGAGGAAGAGATAGTCTCTTTAACAAATGGTGCTGGCAAAACTGGATATCCATTTGGAGAAAAATGAAGCAGGATCTATACCTCACACCATATACAAATACTAACTCGAGGTGGATCAAGGACATACATGTAAGACCTAAAACCGTAAAGATCATAGAAGAAAAAATAGGGGCAAACCCTGTTGTTGTTGTTGTTAGGTGCTGTCAAGTCGGTTCCAACTCATAGCGACCCTATGTACAGCAGAACAAAACACTTCCCAGTCCTGCACCATCTGGCCCATAGTTGCAGCCACGGTGTCAATCCATCTTGTTGAGCATCTTCCTCTTTTTCACTGACTCCCTACTTTACCAAATATGATAGCCTTCTCCAGGGACTGATCCCTCCTGATAACTTGTCCAAAGTATATGAGATGTAGTCTCGCTATCCTAGCTTCTAAGGAGCATTCTGGTTGTACTTCTTCCTAAGTTATGGCATAAATAGACTATCAAACATAACTTAAAAAGCACAAAGAGCAGAAGATAAACTAGACGACTGGGACTTTCTGAAAATCAAATACTTATGCTCATCAAAAGACTTTTCCAAAAGAGTAAAAAGACTGGGAAAAAGTTTTGGCTATGACATATATGACAAGGGTCTAATCTCTAAAATCTATAGGCAATTTCGCAACTCAGCAACAAAAAGACAAACAACCCGATTGAAAAATGGGCAAAGGACATGAACAGATACTTCATCAAAGAAGACATCCGGGCAGCCAACAATATGAAGAGATGCTCACAGTCGTTAGCCCTTAGCGAGGTGCAAATCAAAACTACAATGAGATACCATCTCACACTGGTAATAACGGCACTGATCAAAAAAACAGAAAACGACAAATGCTGAAGAGGCTGTGAGGAGACTGGAACTCTCATCACTGCTGGTGGGAATGTAAAATGTTACAACCACTATAGAAAACTATATGGTGCTTCCTCAAAAAGCTAGAAATAGAAATACCATATGATCCAGCAATCCCACTCCTAGGTATATATCCTAGAGAAATAAGAGCCATGACAGGAATAGACATATGCGCACCCATGGTCATTGCAGCATTATTTATAATAATAAAAGATGGAAACAGCCTAAGTACTCATCAATGGATGAATGGATAAACAAACTGTGGTACCTACACACAATGAATACTATGCGACATTAAAGAATAACGAATCCGCGAAACATCTCACAACATGGATGAACCTGGAGGACATTATGCTGCGTGAAATAAGTGAATCACAAAAGGATAAATATTGTATGAGACCACTACTATAAAAAGTCAAGAAAAAGTTTTCACACAGACAGGAACATTCTTTGATGGTTACCAGATTTGGGAAGTGGAGGAGGGAATACCACTAACTAGATAGTAGACACGTACTAACTTTGGTGAAGGGAGAGATAATACACAATATGGGGGAAATCAGCACACCCATAATCAAGATAAGGGAAAACACTGAAAGGTACACAAGAGTAAAAGGCAACAACGGTAAATACTAATACATACACAGCAGTAATAATAATAATGTACAAGTGGATACATAGGTAATATGTAAGCTAAACAGTGGTGGGAGGGCATATGGAAGTACACCTATGTACACATATATGTGTCCACGCTGCAAATATACCTATGTATGCAATAGTGCACACAGGGAACACATCATGAAAATTTCTTAGCCATAACCATATGCCCCTGGGACTGAGATACTGGGCTTGAGGGGAAATCTAGTTCAATTGGCATATCATCCATATAGACAATGTTCTACATCCAACCTTGGTAAGTAGTGACTGGGGTCTTAAAAGTCTACCAGCAACAACTGATCTTTTCCTATCTGGAGCAAAGAAGAGTGAAGAAAACCGAAGACTCAAGGAAGCAATTAGTCCTAAGGACCACATGAACCACAGCCTCCACTAGCCTGAGACCAGAAGAACAGGATGGTGCCCAGCTACCACTACCAACCGGTCTGACTGGGACCACAATAGTAGGTCATGGACAGAGTTGGCAAAATGTAGAACAAAATTAAAACTCATAAATAAGACCAGACTTATGGGTCTGATAGAGACTGGTGGAACCCCCGAGACTCTGGCCGTTACACACCCTTCAGACTTGAAACTGAAATCACTCCCGTAGATCACATTATAGCCATACAATAGACAGGCTTATAAAATGAACAGTAACACCAGTGAGGAATGTATACCTCAGAACTAGCAACCATACAGACTTAAAGGGCAGCATTCGCCTGAAAGCAAAGTTCAGAAGGATGGTAGGGGCAGGAAAGCTGGGGAGGAAGTGGGGAGAGGGCTGAGAAATTCAGGGGTTTGCAACCAATTTCACGAAACAAGCTGTGTATGAATTGTTGAATGGGAAACTAATTTGCCTTGTAAGCTTTCACCTAAACAACAATAAAATGTTAAAAAAAATTATCATTGAACTGAAAAAAGCAGAGCAAAAATAACAATGGTTTTCTATTTCAGTTTGGGCTCAGAAAATCTTTTTTTTCCCATTTTTCTTTTTTATTGTGCTTTAGGTGAAAGTTTACAGAGCAAGTTAGTTTCTCGTTATACAGTTAGCACACAAATTGTTTTGTGACATTGGTTGCCAACCCCGCAATGTGTCAACACTCTCCCCTTCTCCACCCCAGGTTCCCTGTTTCCGCTCATCCAGTTTTCCTGTCCCTTCCTGCCTTCTTATCTTTGCTTCTGGGCTGCTTTTAGTCTTGTGTACATGATTGAACTATGAAGCACATTCCTCACATGTGTTATTGTTGACCCTACAGACTGTCTAAAACTTTGGCTGAAGGGTGAACCTCAGGAGTGACTTCAGTGTTGAGTTAAAAGAGTGCCCGGGGGCTATACTCTCAGAATTTCTCAGACTCTGTCAGACCAGCAAACCAGGTCTTTGCGTGTGTGTGTGTGTGTGTGTGTGTGTGTGTGTGTGTGTGTATTTTAATTTTGTTCTACATTTTTCTCCCACTCTATCTGGGACCCTCTATTGTGATCCCTACCAGAGCAGTCAGTAGTGGTAACCAGGCACCATCTAGGTGTTCTGGGCTCCGTCTGGTGGAGGTTGTGGTAGTTGTGGTCCATTAGTCCTTTGGGTTAATCTTTCCCTTGTGTCTTTGGTTTTCTTCATTCTCCTTTGCTTCAGCTGGGATGGGACCAGTAGATGTATCTTAGATAGCCACTCATAGGCTTTTAAGAGCCCAGATGCTACTCACCACAGTTGGATGTAGAACATTTGCTTTATAGACTATGTTATGCCAATGGAGCTAGATGTCCCCCGAGACCATGATCCCCAGCCCTCAGCCCAGTAGCTCAGCCCAGTAGCTCAGTCCCTCAGGGGATTTGGATGTGCCTGTGAAGCTTCTGTGCCTTTGCCCTGGTCAAGTTGTGCTGACTTCCCCAGTATTGAGTACTGTCTTACCTTCACCAAAGTTACCACTTATCTACTATCTAGTCAGTGTTTTTCCCTCCCCACCCTTCCCCTCCTCGTAACTGTCAAAGATTGTTTCTTTCTGTATGGAAACATTTTCACGTGTTTTTATAATAGTGGCCTCATACAGTATTTGTCCTTTTGTGATTGACTTATTTCACTCAGCATAATGCCCTCCAGATTCATCCATGTTGTGAGATGTTTCACAGATTCATCACTGCTTTTTATCTTTGCATAGTATTCCATTGTATGTATGTACCATAGTTTATCCATTCACATGTTGAGGGACACTTAGGTTGTTTCTATCATTTTGCTATTGTGAATAATGCTGCAATGAACATGGCTGTGCGTATGTCTATTCGTGTGACAGCTCTTAGAGTATATTTCTATTTCTAGGTTTTTAAGGAAGCACCATATCATTTTCCAAAATGGTTGTACCATTTTGCATTCCCTCCAGCACTGCATAAGAGTTCCAGTCTCCCCACAGCCTGTCCAACATTTGTTATTTTGTTTTTTTGATTCATGCCAGAAATGTCAGGGTGAAATGGTATTTCACTGAAGTTTTGATTTGCATTTCTCTAATGGCTAGTGATCAAGAGCATTTCCTCATGTGTCTGCTAACCAC
>NW_004443971.1:13060401-13077755 GCF_000243295.1 Trichechus manatus latirostris
TATTCTCACTTAAGATGAAGGCTTACAGAACAAAATAGTTTCTCATTTAACAGTTACTACACATATTGCCCTATGACAATGGTTAACAATCTCACAACCCATCAACAATATCTTTACTCAACTTTGGGTTCCCTGTCACCAGCTTCCTTGTCCCCTTCTGCCTTCTGGCCCTTGTCACTGGACTAGTGTACTGCATTAGTCCCATTAGGTTTTACAGGGCTGTCCACTCCCAGGTTGAACGGTGAACCTCGGAGATAACTTCAGTCTCCTTTAGGCCAGTAAATCTGGTCTTTTTTTTTTTTTTGTGAATTAGAATTATGTTCTACATCCTTCTCCAGCTCTGTCCAGAACCCTCTGTTGTGATCCTGGTCAGAGCAGCCAGTGGTGGTAGCCAGGCATTTGGTGAAGTCTTTTGATGAGCATAAGTTTTTAATTTTTAGAAGATCACATTTATCTAGCTTATCTTCTGGTGTTTGTGTATTGTTAATTATGGTTTGTATCCAGTTTATGCCATATATTAGGGCCATAGTGTGGACCCTATTTTTTCTTCCATGATCTTTATAGTTTTTGGTTTTATATTTGGGTTTTGATCCATTTTGAATTTTGTGTATGGTGTGAGGTATGGGTCCTGTTTCATTTTTTTACAGCTGAACATACAGATTTGCCAGCACCATTTGTTAAAAAGACTGTCTTTTCTTCTATTTAACGGACTTTGGGCCTTTGTCAAAGATCAAGTGGTCATAGGTAGATGGATTTATAACTGGGTTCTCGATTCTGTTCCATTGGTCAATGTGTCTGTTGTTGTACCAGTACCGTGCTGTTTTAACTACTGTAGCTGTGTAGTAGGTTCTGAGGTCAGGTAGTGTGAGGCCTCCTACTTTATTCTTCTTCTTCAATAGTTCTTTACTTATCCAGGGCCTCTTTCCTTTCCATATAAAGTTAATGATTAGTTTTTCCATCTCATTAAAGAATGCTGTTGGTATTTAGATCGGGATTGCATTGTATTTGTAGATTACTCTGGGTGGAAATGACTTTTTCACAATGTTGAGTCTACTTATCCATGAGCATGGTATGTTTTCCATTTATGTAGTTCTCTTTTGATTTCTTGCAGTAGTGTTTTGTAGTTTTCTTTGCATAGGTCTTTTACAGCCCTGGTCAGATTTATTCCTAAGTATTTTGTTTTTTTAGGGGCTACTACAAATGATATTGCTTTCCTGATTTTCTTTTCATAGTTCTCTTTATTGGTGTATAGAAATCCAACTGATTTTTGTATGTTTATCTTGCATCCTGCTACTCTGTTGAATCTTTCTATTAGTTCCAGTAGTTTTCTTGTGAAGTATTTAGGTTTCTCTATGTATAGTATCATATCATCTGCAAATAGGGATAGTTTTACTTCTTCCTTACCAATTTGGATGCCCTTTATTTCTTTTTCTTGCCTTATTGCTGTAGCTAGGACTTCCAACATAATGTTAAATAGGAGTGGTGATAAACAGCATCTTTGTCTTGTTCCAGAAGGAATATTTTCAGCCTCTCTCCATTGAGAATGATGTTGGCTGTTGGTTTTGTATAGATGCCCTTTATTATGTTGAGGTAATTCCCATCTATTCAGCGCATTGGGCTTTATTGAATGCCTTTTCTGGGTTGATATGAGATAATCATGTGATTCTTTTGTCTCATTTATGAGGTGGATTGCATTGATTGATTTTCTAATGTTGAACCATCCTTGCATACCTGGTATGAATCCCACTTGATCACGGTGTATCTTTTTTTTTTTTTTTATGATGCTGAATTCTGTTGGCTAGAATTTTGTTGAGAATTTTTGCATCTATATTCATGAGGGATACTGGTCTGTAATTTTCTTTTTTTGTGGTGCCTTTGCCTGGTTTTGGCATCAGGGTTATGCTGGCTTCATGAATGAATTTGGAAGTATCCCTTCCTTTTCTATGTTCTGAAATAGTTTGAGTAGTACTGATGTGAGCTCTTCTGTGAATTTTTGGTAGAATTCTCCAGTGAAGCCATCTGGACTAGGACTTACTTTTTTTTTTATTGGGAGTTTATTTTTAATTACCTTTTCAGTCTCTTCTCTTGTTATGAGTATGTTCAGATTTTCTACGTCAGTTCGTGTTAGGTTAGGTAGGTGGTGTGTTTCTAGAAATTTGTTCATTTCCTCTAGGTTTTCAAATTTGTTGGAGTATAGTTTTTCATAGTACTCTGTTATGATCCTTTTTATTTCAGTTGGGTCTGTTGTAATGTCTCCCTTTAATTTCTTATTTGGGTTTTTTGCCTCTTCTCCTGTTTTTCTTTTGTCAGTTTGGCTAGTGGTTTGTCAATTTTGTTGATCCTTTCAAAGAACCAATTTTTGGTTTTGTTGATTCTTTCTATTGTTTTTCTATTCTCTATTTCATTTATTTCTGATCTGATCTTCTTGTGGCTATGGGCTTCTTTTGCTGTTCTCTTTCTATTTGTTCGAGATGTAGGGCTAATGTTTTGATTTTGCCTCTTCTTTTTTGATGTGTGTGCCTATTGCTATAAATTGACCTCTGAGCACTGCCTTTGCTGTGTCCTAAAAGTTTTGGTATGATGTGTTTTCATTCTCATTTGATTCTAGGAATTTTTTTATTCCATCTTTGATTTCTTCTATTACCCAGTGGTTTTTAATCAGGCTGTTATTCAGTTTCCATGTATTTGATTTTTTCCCTTGCTCTTCCTGTTATTAATTTCTACTTTTATGGTGTTGTGATCCTATAAGATGTTTCATATTGTCTCAGTGTTTTGGATTTTGTTGAAGGTTGCTTTGTGACTTAAGGTGTGGTCTGTTCTGGAGAATGTTCCATGTGTGTTGGAAAAGCATGTATACTTTGCTGCTGTTGGGTGAGTGTTCTGTATATGTCTATGAGGTCAAGGTGGTTGATTGTGGCCTTTAGATCATCTGTATCTTTGCTGAGTTTCTTTCTAGATGTTCTGTCCTTTACCAAGAGTGGTATGTTGTAGTCTCCTAGTATTATTGTGGAACGGTCAATTTCTCTTTTCAGTTCTGAGTTTATGTATTTTGGAGCCCTATCACTGGGTGTGTAGATATTTATTATGGGTGTGTCCTCATGGTAGATTGTCCCTTTAATCATTATATAATGTCCTTCCTTGTCTTTTATGGTGGATCTTGTCTTAAATTGTTTTATCTGAGATTAGTATTGCCACTCCTGCTCTTTTTTGGTTGTTGTTTGCTTGATATATTTTTTCCATTCTTTTATTTTTAATATATTTATGTCTTTATTTCTAAGGTGTGACTATTGTAGACAGCATATTGATAGGTCTTGTTTTTTTTATCCATTCTGTCACTCTCTGACTCTATAGATGCATTTACGTCATTTACGTTCAGTGTGATTACCAATAGATGTGAATTTATTGCTGTCAATTTGTAGTGCTTTTTTTGTGGTGCTGATGTTTTCTTTGTTCCTCTTACTTGCCTGTGCTGAATTTTGTTTGTGAATTTTCTTTTCATTTCTTTCATTTTTGTAGATTTTTGTGTTTACTGAGACTTTATGTTTTTCTTCTTTATTTTGATGAGTACCTTTCTTTGTGGTTACCTTGAAATTTATCCCTATCTTTCTAAGCTTGACTAGTCTTTTATTACTTGGTATCACCTTGACTTCCTCTCCATTTGAAAGTTCTATACCTATACCATTTATTCCTTCTTTTATTGTTCCGATGTTGTCATTTACAGATTGACGTTGCTGGTTGCCTGTTGCAAATCTTTTAGTTTTATCATTGAGAGGTCATTACCTAGGTTGGTGTCTTAGTTATCTAGTGCTGCTATAACAGAAATACCACAAGTGGATGGATTTAACAAAGAGAAATTTATTTTCTCACAGTTTAGGAGGCTAGAACTCCAAATTTAGGGTCCCAGCTCCAGGTGCATGCTTTCTGTCTCTGTGAGCTCTGTGGGAAGGTTCTTGTCATCAATCTTCCCCTGGTCTAGGATCTTCTCAGCACAAGGACCACAGATCCAAAGGACGTGTGTGCTCCTGACTCTTCTTGCTTGGTGGTAATGAGATCCCCCATCTCTCTGCTCACTTTTCTATTTTATATGTCAAAAGAGATTGACTCAAAATACAACCTAATCCTGTAGATTGAGCCCTGCCTCACTAACATAACTACCTTTAATCCTGCCTCATTAACATCATAGAAGTAGGATTTAAAACACATAGGAAGATCACAACAGATGGACAATTGCACAATACTGGGAATCATGGCCTAGCCAAGTTGACACACATTTTGGAGGACACAGTTCAATTCATAACAGTTGGTATCTGGCTGATGTTGTCCTTGTCCTAGATTCAGGTTGTTGTCTGATGCTGTCTGTTCTCTAACCGAAGGACTCCCTTTAATAATTCTTGTAAGTTTGGTTTGGTTTTTTACATATTCCCTTAATTTCTGTCTATCTGGAAATGTCCTAATTTCGCCATCATATTTGAGCAAGAGTTTTGCAGGATATATTAGTCTTGGTTGCCAGTTTTTTTCTTTCAAGGTTTTATATATGTCATCTCGTTTCCTTCTTGCCTGCATGGTTTCTGCCAAGTAATCAGAGGTTAGTCTTATTGTTTCACCTTTGTATGTGACTTTACACTTTTCTTGAACTGCTCTCAGGATTCTGTGTCTTTGGTTTTGACAAGTGTGATTATGAAATGTCTTTGTGACTTTCTTTTGGGGTCTATCCTATATGGGGTTCATTGAGCTTCTTGGATGGTCAGCTTTTCATCTTTCATGATATCAGGGAAGTTTTCTATCAGCAAATCCTCAATGATCCTCTCTGTGTTTTACATTTTCTCCCTAGATCTGGAACTCTGATCACATGCAAATTTTTGCTCTTGATTGTATCCCACATAGTTCTTAGGGTTTCTTGATTTTTATTCATTCTTTTCTCTGATTTTTCCTAAAAGTGGAATCATGGATTTGTCTTCATCTTTGCTGATCCTGTCTTCCATTGTTTCAAATTTACCCATATAACTTTCTATTGCATTGCTTATTTCTGAAAAGTTGTTGTTTATCTTTTGGATTTCTAACTGCTGTTTTAGTATGATTTATACTTGCTTATTTATTTTGAAATTTTGATCTTATATTATTTTCCTGAATTCTTCTATTGCTTTGTCTGTGTTTTCCTTGATTTTGGCTATGTTTTGGTTAGTTTTGTCTGTGTTTTCCATGATTTTGTCTCGTTTTCCTTGATATATTTCCTGTTCTCTTGGAGAGCCCTGAATATTAGACTTTTGAATTCTGTATCAGGTAGTTCCAGTGCCTTTCCTTCTGCTGGAAGATCAACTGGTGCTTTATTCTGGTTGCTTACCAAAGCCATCTTGTCTCTTTTTTTTTTTTTAAATATGTCTTGATATTGTCTGCTGTCGTCAAGACATTCAGGTATTATTTCCTTATTTATTGATTGTAGATTTGTTTGTTTCAGCCTGCTTTTTTGTTTTGTTGGGTTATGTCTGGGCAGTGGGCTGGGCATACTTTGTTGCTTGCTCATCTGTGGGCACCATAGTTCTCACTGCCTTGTCCAGGTATGCAGGGCTGGTTGCTCAGGTATGGTGCAGGAGGGCAGGTCCAGCTGGTGGGGAAGGGGGTCAGAGGTGGGTAGTTAGTCTGTAGTGTGAACCAGGCCAGGGGCTAGAGCAGGGCTGCAGCAGTTGGTGAGGGGGTGTCCAGAGCCAGTGGGGAAGGGCCTGGGGTTCAGGCTGGGTCCCCTCAGGGCCACAGCGGGCAGCAAGAGGGGTCTGGAGCCAGCAAGGATGGGCCTGGAGTCTGGGCCATGTCCCCTCGGGGCCACAGTGGGCAGTGGGAGGGGTCCAGAGCTGTCTGGGAGAGGCCTGGTATCTGGGCCAGGTCCCCTTGGGGCCATGGTAGGCAATTGGGGGAGGGGGTCTGCAGCCAGCGTGGAGAGGCCTGGGGTGAGGACTGGGTCCCCCTGAGGCTGTGGCAGGCGATGGGAGGGGTCTGGAGCCAGTGGGGAAGGGCCTGGGGTCCAGGCTAGTTCTCCTCAGGGCCATGGCGGGCAGTGCGAGGGATCCAGAACCTGCAGGGAAAAGCCTGGGGTCTGGTCTGGGTCCCTTTGTGGCCGCAGCAGGTGGCAGGAGGAGACTGGAGCCAGCAGGGAAGAGCCTGGGTTCTGGGTTGGTTCTCCTCAGGGCCACAGCTGGTAGGAAGGAGGAGAGAGGTAGGAGGGGGGTGATGGTGGGGACTAGATGGAGGAGGGCAATTGAGTGGGTTGGTACTGTGGTTCCTGGCAGTTGGGGTTCCTGGGATGGGGCAGTTATAGCTGCTGTTCACCAGAGGGGTGGGGGTTGTAGGAGTGTGCTCCTGTGGTTACTGGGTGAGACAGTCAAAGATCCTCCTTGAGTTGCAGTCAGCAAATGTGGTCTTACTTAGCCCTGGGTGTGTCCACTTTGTACCTCTGTCTCCTATTGGGAATTCCATGAAGATGCCTTTCTGCGTGTGGGGTTGTTGGTTTTATTCCAAGACGGCCACGCTGAGTCATGCCATTTGTCTGGGAACCTCCACTCCACTCTATTTCAGTTCCTTCGCTGCTTTCTATCAGTTTCTTCTTCTCCTCAGTGACTTTTGATCTAATACTTTATCCCTTCATTTAAGGTTCAGGGTTCAAGGACTGACATCTGTTATCTGTTTTACTTGTTTTTTCGGGTCTTTGTTGTAGCAGGATGGCTTAGTGCGTCTGACTAGTCTGCCATCTTGGCTCCACCCCTCAGAAAATCTTTTTTTTTCAATTCGGGTTTCAGTTTAACTCTGGCAAAAATTTAGGTTTTTTTGGGTTTTGGTTTTCAGTTCAGTTCCAGTTTGAAGCCCTGACTTTGCTTGCGATTAGCATAATGCACCAGATTTCTTTTGGTTAGTGGTTGCATGGTGTAATCTTATCCATCATTTTACTTTCAGTTTTTTCATCTCTTTAACTATCTTTTGTAAGTTGCATATAATTGGGTCTTTTCTTTTAATTCTTTCTGATAATTACAGACTTTTAATTGGAGTTTATTCCACTTACATTTAATGTAATTACTGATATATTTTGTTTTCATATAACCATTTTAGATCACCATCACCATTTATTTGTTTTCTTTCTTTTTTATTTTGGACATTTTATTGTTTTCTGGGTGAAAGTTTACAGAGCATAGTAGTTTCCCATTCAGCAGTTTATACACAGCTCATTTTGTGACATTGGCTGCAAAATCCCAAATGTGTCAGCACTCTCCCCACTTCCTCCCTGGGTTCTCCGTGTCCATCCCCCCTTATCCTGCCCCTACCATGCTTCTGAACTCTACTTTTGGCAAATGTTGCCCTTGAGTTCTCATATAGTTGAATGTTCTATGGTAGACCTTGCTCACTGGTGTTATTGTTCATTTTATACGCCTGTCCATTGTATGGCTATAATGTGATCTCTGGGAGTGATTTCAATTCCAAGTTGAAGGATATCTAAGGGCCAGAGTCCCAGGGGTTCCACCAATTTCTGTCAGACCAGTAAGTCTAGTGTTATTTACGAGTTTGAATTTTATTTGTTTTCTACTTGACCCACATGTTTTCCATTCCCTTTTTCTTCTTTCTTGCCTCGTTTTTGATAAATCAAATATTTTTATTATTCTGTAGTTCCTTTTGTTGCCTTATTAGTTATACATTCTTATATTGTTATTTTAGTTCTTATCCTAGAAATTGCCATATGCATTAATGACTTATAGTCTAAATTATGACTTTTTTATTGTGGTAAAAAATATATAACACATTTGCCAATTCAACAATTATTACATGTACAGTTCAGTGACATTGATTACATTAATCAGATCATGAAAGCATCAACTATGTGTTGCTAAATTTTCCATTACCATTAACAAATACTCAGTGCTGCCTACCAATGATTCTTCTTTTCCTTTTCCTCCCACCCCTGGTAATCACTAATAAACTTTGGTCTCTATACATTTGCCTATTATAAACATTTCATATAAGTAGCATCATACAGTATTTGTCCTTTTGTGACTGACTGACTTCACTCAGCATAATGTTTTTAAGGTTCATCCATGTTACCGCCTGAGTCAGAACTTCATTTCTCTTTATGGCTGTATAATATTTCATCATATGTACGTACCACATTTTGTTGATCCATTCATTTGTTGATGGACATTTAGATTGTTTCTATCTTTTGGCTATTGTGAACAGTGCTGCAATGAACACTGGTCTGTTTGTGTTGCTGCTTTCAAGTCTCTTGGGTATATACCTAGGAGTGGAATTGCAGGGCCATGTGGTAGTTCTATTTTTAACTTTTTGAGGGACTACCAGACTGTTTTCTACAGCAACTGTACCATTTTACATTCCCATCAGCAATGGATGAGGGCTCCAGTTTCTCCCCATCCTTGCAAATGTTTGTTGTTTTCCTTTCTTTTCCTTAGTCATCCTAGTGGGGGTAAAGTGGTATCTCATCATGGTTTTGATTTGTATCTCCCTAATTTATAATGTTGTTGAGCATCTTTTCATGTGCTTGTTGGGAATTTGTATGTCCATTCTATTCAAGTGCTTTGCCCATTTTTTGATTGGGTCATTTATCTTTTTGTTGTTAAGTGTAGGAGTTCTTTGATATTCTGTATATTAAACTCTTATCCAATATATAGTTCCCCAAAATTTTCTTCCAGTCTGTAGGTTTTCTCTTCACTTTTGCTAAAATCCTTTGTTAAACAAAAGTTTTTAATTTTGAGTCCAATTTATTTTGTCTTTTGTTGCTCATGCTTTTGGTGTCATATCCAAGAATCCATTGTTAAAAATTAGGTCCCAAAGCAGTACCCCTATGTTTTCTTCTAAGAGTTTTATGGTTTTAGTTCTTACATTTAGGTCCTTGATCCATATTGAGCTGATTTTTATATGTATGATATGAGTCCAGCTTTACTTTTTTTGCATGTAGAGATCCAGTTAGCCCAACACTATTTATTAAAGAAACTATTCTTTCCCCATTAGATGGACTTAGCACCCTTGTCAGAAAGCAATTGGTCATTGATATATGGGTTTATTTCTGGACTATAAATTCTATTCGATTGGTCTATATGTTGATTATTATAACAGTACCAATATGTTTTGATTACTGTAGCTTTATAATATGTTTTGAAGTCAGGAAGTTTGAGTCATCCTGCTTTGTTCTTCTTCTTCAAGATTGCTTTGGCAAGGGAGAATGAAGAAAACCAAAGACACAAGGGAAAGATTAGTCCAAAAGATTTATGGACCACAACTACCATGGCCCCCACCAGACTGAATCCAGCACAACTAGATGGTGCCAGGCTACCACCACTGACTGCTCTGACAGGGATCGTAATAGAGGGTCCCAGACAGAGCTGGAGAATAATGTAGAACAAAATTCTAACTCACACTCACAAAAAAAGACCAGACTTACTGGTCTGACAGAGACTGGAGAAAATCTGGGAGTATTGTCCCTGGACACCCTTATAACTCAGTATTGAAGTCATTCCTGAGGTTCACCCTTCAGCCAAAGATTGTTGTTGTTGTTAGGTGCCGTCAAGTCAGTTCCGACACATAGCGACCCTATGCACAATAGAACGAAACTCTGCCCGGTCGTATGCTGTTCTCACAATTGTTACTATGCTTGAGCCCATTGTTGCAGCCACTGTGTCAATCCATCCCGTTGATGGTCTTCCTCTCTTTCACTGACCCTCTACTCTACCAATCATGATGTCCTTCTCCAGGGACTGGTCCCTCCTGGTAACGTGTCCAAAGTATGTGAGATGTAGCCTCGCCGTCCTTGCTTCTAAGGAGCATTCTAGTTGTACTTCTTCCAAGACAGATTTGTTCCCTCTTTTGGCAGTCCATGGTACATTCTTTGCCAACACCACAATTCAAAGGCATCAATTCTTCTTTGGTCTTCCTTATTCATTATCCAGCTTTCACATGCATATGAGGCGATTGAAAACACCATAGCTTGGGTCAGGCGCACCTTAGTCCTCAAGGTGACATCTTTGGTTTTCAACATTTTAAAGAGGTCTTTTGCAGCAGATTTGCCCAATGCAATGCATCTTTTGATATCTTGACTGTTACTTCCATGGGTGTTGATTGTGGATCCAAGTAAAATGAAATCCTTGGCAACCTCAATCTTTATCCATTTAGCCAAAGATTAGACAGGCCCATAAAACAAAATGAGACTAAATGGGCACACCAGCCCGGGGCAAGGACAAGAAGGCAGGAGGGGACAGGAAAGCTGGTAATGGGCAACCCAAGGTTGAGAAGAAGAAATTGTTAATGTCGCAGGATTGGCAACCAATGTCACAAAGCAATATGTGTACTAATTGTTTAATGAGAAACTAGTTTGCTCTGTAAACTTCATCTAAAATATAGTATAATTTTTTTTTTTTTAAGATGGCTTTGGTTATTCAGGGCCCCTTGCAATTCCATACTAATTTTTTTGTTGTTGTTACACACTTTGCATTTATTTTCTTCTACATAACAATAAATCATAAACATCTTTCCATGTCCAACAAATATGCTTCTACAACATTCTTTTTTTTTTTACAACGTTCTTTTTTTTTTTAAATATTTTATTGTGTTTTAGGTGAAAGCTTATGAGCAAATTAGTTTCTCATTCAACGAATTGTACACAAAGTGATCCATGACATTAGTTGCAATCCACATACTGTGTTAGCGCTCTCCCATTTCTGCCCTCAGTTCCCCTTTTCCTTTCATCTGGTTTTTCTACCCCTTCCTGCCTTCTCGTCTTTACTTTTGGGCAAATGTTGCCCTTTTGGTCTCATATAATTGTTCTACAGAGCATGTTCTTTTTGGGTGTGATCGTTTATTTTATAGGCCTGTCTATTGCTTGGCTGGAAGGTGGTTTCCAGGAATGGCTGCAGTTCCAAGTTTTAGGGCCATAGTCTTTAGGTTTCCTCCAGTCTCTATCAGGCCAGTGAGTCTTGTCTTTTTTTATGAACTTGATTTTTTTGTTCTAAATTTTTCTCCTGCTCTTTGCAGGACCCCCTGTTGTAATCCCACTCAGAGTGGTCAGTAGTGGTAAATGGGCACCATCTAGTTCTTCTAGTCTCAGGGTCATGTAGGCTGTGGTGCATGTGGTCCATTAGTCCTTTGGACTGATTGCTCCCTTGAGTCTTTAGTTTTTTTCCCCTCTCCTTTGCTCCAGACAGGAAGAGATCAATAGTCTTCTCTCAGATTGCACCAATTACTTTTTTTTAAATTGTACTTTAGGTGAAGGTTTACAGAACAAACTAGTTTCTCATTAAACAGTTAGTACACATATTGTTTTATGACATTGGTTAACAACCCCACGACATGTCAACATTCTCCCTTCTCGACCTTGGGTTCCCTATTACCAGCTTTCCTGTCCCCTCCTGCCTTCTAGTCCTTGTCCCTGGGCTGTTGTGCCCCTTTATTCTCGTTTTGTTTTATGGGCTTGTCTAATCTTTGGCTGAAGGGTGAACCTCGGGAGTTACTTCATTACTGAGCTAAAAGGGTGTCCGGGGGCCATATTCTCAGGATTTCTCCAGTCTCTGTCAGGCCAGTAAGTCTGGTCTTTTTCTGTGAGTTAGAATTTTGTTCTACATTTTTCTCCAGCTCTGTCCAGGACACTCTATTGTGATCCCTGTCATAGCAGTCAGTGGTGGTAGCCAGGCACCATCTAGTTGTATTGGACTCAGTCTGGTGGAGGTTGTGGTAGACATGGTCCATCAGTCTTTTGGACTAATCTTTCCTTTGTATCTCTAGTTTTCTTCATTCTCCCTTGCTCCAGACAGGGTGAGACCAGTGGAGTATCTTAGATGGTCGCTCATAAGCTTTTAAGACCCCAGACGCTACTCACCAAAGTAGAATATAGAACATTTTCTTTATAAACTATGTTATGCCAATTGAGCAGGATGTTCCCAAGACCATGAGCCCCACAGCCCTCAGCCCAGCAATTCAGTCCTTCAGGGAGTTTGGATGTGTCTGTGGACCTTCCATGACCTTGCCTTGTACAAGTTGTGCTGGCTTCCCCAGAATTGTGTACCGTCTTACCCTTCACCAAAGTTACCACTTATCTATTGTCTATTTAGTGTTTTTCCAACCCCCCCCCATCAAAGATTGTTTCTTTTTGTGTGTAAACCTTATCATGAGTTTTTACAGTAGTGCTCTCATACAATATTTATCCTGCTGTGATTGACTTATTTCACTCAGCATAACGCCCTTCAGATTCATCCATGTTCTGATATACTTCGCAGATTCATCATTGTTCTTTATTGTTGCATAATACTCCATTGTGGCACCAATTACTCTTATGGTAAGAATTAAATGTGATGATTATGAGGAAGTACACTGTTACGATGTCGGGTCCCTCCCCTGCCCCAGCCCCCTTCCATGAAACAGAAGTGGGATCCAGATGCAGAGAGAGAGAGCCTCACCAAGACACACACATAAATCATAGATGCGGGCCACACCCCAGGAAAGAGGGCAACTTTAGTAAGAGTGGGGCTTGAGTCACGCGCTCTTGCAAGGCTGTGACCCAAGACACACCTTATACCAATCCTGCCTCATCAACATGTAGACATCAGGATCCACAACACATAAAATGGAGGACAACCACACAATACGGGGAATTATGGCCTAGCCAAGTTGACATATAACCCCAACCATCACAGGTTTCATATACCTTATTTGCATAGTCCCACTCAATCATTGTATGTGAGTCACAAAGACCATGGCTAGAAGGGCCATATTAAGTAATTCATTGCACCGCACTCCACTTGGTCATAGTGTGTAATCTTTTTAATATGCTGTTGGATTTAATTTGTTAGTATTTTGTTGAGGTTTTTTGCATCTATATTCATAAGGAATATTGGTCTGTAGCTTTCTTTTTTGAATGTCATTGTCTGGTATGCTGGTCTTACAGAACGAGTTATGGAGTGTTCCCTCTCCTTCTATTTTTTGGAAGAGTTTGACCCTAAACTATGAGTTTTAATATTTCCCTTATAATGAACTCTATTTATCCCCGCCCACCTTTCACATCATGCATTTTATTTCTATGTATATTTTAGACAACACTAAACATGATTATTCTTTATTATTCATAATTCAAGTATTCACATATTCTTTCATATTTCTATATGGGCTCATTTTTCTTTTGGCTGAAGAACCCCTGTAAGTATTTCATTTAGTGCAAGGGACATCTTTCAATATAAACATCTGTCCACATGTCTCATATAGTATTTCATGTAATGAAAATATTGCCAACTTTTTCTTTGAGCGCTGCCATTATTCACTGATTATGTGATTATCTACATAGCAGATTGTTAAGCAAGTGGTACCTATTACCACCTTCAGGGGAGGAGCCCCATCACATAGAGGGTAGTAACCCTTGCCATAGTTTGCAGGTGTTGGGGTCACCAAGAAAGGCATGGCTCACACACAGGTGTTGGATGGAATAACACTTATTCACATAGAGAAGAGACAGAGCAAGGTCAGTGTTATGGATTGAATTGTATCTCGCAAAAATATGCGTTGTAAATCTAACTTCTATGCCTGTGGTTATAATCCTTTTTGGAAATGGCTTGTCTTTGCTGTGTTAATGAGACAGGATTAGCGTAGGGTGTGTCTTGAGTCAGTCTCTTACAAGATACAAAAGGAACAGGTTGATCAGGTAGAGCTGGGGGAAGATAGATCCAAAGCCACATGAAGCTCTTCAGGGAACCAGGAAGCAGATGCTGAAGAGACAAGGACCTTCTCCCAGAGCTGACAGAGAGAAAACGTCCCTTAGAGCCAGTGCCCTGAATTCAGACTTCTAGCCTCCTAAATTGTGAGAAAATAAATTTCTGTTTGTTAAAGCTATCCACTTGTGATATTTCTGTTACAGCAGCACTAGATAACTAAGACAATCAGCTTCAATAGTAGGTTTTAGTCCCCCATGGCCAGGGGTCTAACTTAGCAGCCAGTGCTGGGAGATGGTCTGCATGTACCCCTCTTGTGTTACAGGAGAAGGACCCCATTCCCTCCCCACTAGGAACAGTCCCTCCCACTGGTGGGACTGACCAGGTGCCATATACTACACATGCTTAGCTAAGCAGTTCCTGGGAATGTTAACATGTGCTCAGGGCAAGAGAGGGACAAGCTGATAGGCCACTATCCGCTATGGAATGTTGTCTTAGCTTGGGTTCTCTAGAGAAGCAAAACCACTGAAGCATCTTTATACATATATAGAGAGAGAAACAGAGAGAGAGATTTATATCAAGAAATGGCTCATGTGGTTGTAGAGGCTGGAAAGTCGCAAGTCAGAGGTCAGGCTGGAGGCTTCTCCTAACTCACAGCGCTGCAAGGGCTGGTGAACCCAAGATTGGCAGGTCTGACAACAGGCCTACAAGCTCACAGGCTGTGGAGGCCAACAGATCCTGAGATCGGCAGGTAAGCTGGCAGGCCACTGGCTCACAGACTGTGGAGGCTGACAAATCCCAGGATCAGCAGGTAAGCTGCTAACTTAAGTCCCAAGAACAAGAGGTCAGATGAACAGGAGCCATCTGCAGGATCCAGAGCGAGCAAAAGCCCATGAGCCTTACCAGAGAGTCCACATATATTGGATGCAGGCCACATCCCCAAGGAAACTCCCTTTCAACTGATTGGCTACTCATAGCAGATCCCATCATAGAGGTGATCACATTATATTAGATCTCATCGTGGAGGTAATTACATCATAACTGCCAAACCACTGAGAACCATGGCCCAGCCAAGTTGACACACAACCTTAACGATCACAGTTGTGTTTTAGGTCAAGTTGTCCCAGAAAGGGAGTCAGCCCACATTCACATCCCATCCAAGAAACCAGGCAAAAACATCTGGTCCTAAGCACAAGGTTCATTTGTGGGTCACAGGGAAAAGCAGGAAGCTGCCCCAGACTGCCACCTTCCACGGTCTACCCCTCAACTTTTTTCCTGGGACCCCAACAGACAGAGAAGCAAGGAAACTAAAATTTTTGGTATGCTGTTCATCCATTTTGGACAGTGAGGTGTATGTCCATAGCATGGTGCATGATTATGATGGCTATCACTTCCATGACATTCTGAGTCCTTGGTTGACTCCCCTCAGAGACTATAAGGCATTGACTCTGCATCAAGTGTGGTTATGTAGGGCAGCTTTCCCTCCGAGGCCTTCCAGGTAAAGCCTTGCAATTGCCTATGGTCAGGCCTGAAAAATCACACATAGATTTTTAGCCAGGAGCTAGACTCCACCTCAACCCTACCCCTTGATTTTTTAGGACCCAAGAGATAAACAGGCTACTCTTCATGGACCTGGATGGACCTGACTTTAGAGAGCCAGGAGGCTTTTTTTAATTTGAGTTTTTCTATGAATCTTTTTATCTGGCCTGAGGCATCAAGTCAGGCACAGCGTAACTCTGGTCAGTAAATTGAAGCTGACCTGAATGAATGCCTTCAAGGGCTAAGGCAGTGCCATGATAGTCAGGGTGCACACACCAGAAGTACAACCCTAGGGGGCACATGTGGACCCCTGGAAACAAAGAGTTTACAATGTTAGGGCACCCCAAGCATTCATTTACATTAAGCAATCAGGTCAATAGGGCTCACAATGTGGCCTCCTATCATGGAGCTCCTATCCTGGAGTTGCCAGTCCAGTCCAAATAATTTAGTTCAGTTCTTGTTTTCAGAGGGACCGCCTGAGGCACTTGGTTTCAAAGTCTTGTTTTTTCACGACATCAGTTCATCAGCATCATGGGTGTGGATGATGTGTGGAGGTGCGCTGCATGGGAAGTGTAGGAGCTGAGGCCATCCTCTGTCATTTCATGGTCAGCATTGCCAGGTGTGATTGTAGGCTCCGAAGTCAGTCCAAATCCAAAGCACTGACAGCAGCTTGATAAAGCAGCGCTGGCAGTATTTCTTTAGGAGGAGGAGGACAAAGCTTTCAGGAGCAACTCTGAAAAATAAAGATTATTAGCGTTCCTCCCACTATGCCTCCCCACGTGCCATTAACTGCAAAATAAGGGTGTACTATTGAAGGGAGGAGGCAGACAACCTATCAAATATATGGCACAAACAAGAAGTACTTTGTTGGGGAATTGCTTCATTGAGAACCTCAGACTGCTCACTTAAGATGTGCAGTCCAGGCTGGGGCTCTCTTGTCCCCTCCCATGAGCCTCTTAAGCCTGTCCTTTAATTGTCCATTAAAACAATCACTCCTGTAGTTTGGGGGCAATATGGAGCATGAAGAGCCCGCCATCTGCCCCAAGACTGGATCCACTGATGTATAGCTTGAGCTGCAAATCCAGAGCCATTGTCAGATGCAGTGTGCTCAGGAAATCTGAACAGGAAACAAATGTGGTCTTGTAGGACCTGAATCAATGGAATACATGAGAATGGCTAGGCCAAACCTGGAGAAAAGCATCAACTGCAATTAAGATCTAATGCAGGGCTCCAGATAGGATAGGAGCCCCAATGTAATCTACCTGCCAAGAACCTCTGCAGTGCGCTGAATTACTTAAAATGGCCCTTCTAGCCATAGACTTTGTGACTGTCACCAAAAGACTGATTGGGACTATGCAAATGAGGTGCTTGTGGCCCACCAAGGGGATTGGCTAGCTTGCTAATAATGTAAATAAGATGCATGGCACCCTTGTGGGGGTGGGACAAGGCAAATAAGGTGAATGGAACCCTAATGAGAGGATTAGTCAGTTTTGCCATCCTGCCAGCCTTAAAATGAGCCATTCTGCAGGTGGAAAGGAAAGGTCTCACCACTACTAAGAAAGAAGATCCAGGAGTGGAGCGCATCTGTGATCATTAAGGTTGTTCATCAACTTGGCTAGGCCACGATTCTCAGTGGTTTGACAGTTATGATGTAGTTTGATGGTCATATAATGATGTAATCACCTCCATGATGAGATCCGATATAATGTAATCACCTCCCTGGTGAGATCTTCTATAAGTAGACAATCAGTTGAAAGGGAGTTTCCTTGGGGGTGTGGCCTGCATCCAATATATGTGGATTTTCTGACAAAGCTCACTGGCTTTTGCTCTCCTATGGATCCTGCATTCGGCTCATCGCATCTGACTTCTGGTTTTTGGGACTTGGGCCAGCAGGGTGCCATTTTACCTGCCAATCTTGGATTTGTCAGCCTTTGCAGCCCACAAGCCAGCAACCTGCCATCTGTGGATTTTGTGTTCATCAGCCCCTGCAGCTACGTGAGTCAGGAGAAGCCTCCATCTTGTCACTCAACCCACAGACTTGGGAGTTGCCAGCCTCTGCAATCACATGAGCCATTTCCTTGAAATAAACCACTCTCTCTCTCTCTCTCTCTCTCTCTCTTTCTCTCTCTGTATATATAT
>NW_004443971.1:13077855-13106382 GCF_000243295.1 Trichechus manatus latirostris
ATATATATATGTCTTAGGCTGGGTTCTCTAGAGAAGCAAAACCAGTATAAATATATGTATAGAGAGAGATTATATCAAGGAAACAGCTCACACGATTGTAGAGGCTAGAACGTCCGAAGTCCATGGGTCAGGGTAGAGGCCTCTCCCAAGTCACACAGCTGCAGAAGCTGGCAAGCCCAAGATCAGAAGGTCAGAGAGCAGGGCTCCCAGTCACAGGCTGTGCAGATCGACGAATCCAAGGTTCGGCAGATAAGCTGACAGCTCAAGTCCCAAGAACAGGAGATGAGACGACAGGAAGCAGCCGCAGGATCCAGAGAGAGCAAAAAGCCAGAACGTCTGCTTATATACAAATGCGGGCCACACCCCCAAGGAGACTCCCTTTCATCTGATCGGCTACTCACAGTATATTCAATCATGGGAGTAATTACTTTAAAACACAGAGAATCATGGCCCAGCCAAGCTGACAGACAATCTTAACCATCACAATGTATGTATATATATATATACCCGCTTCACCAGTTTTACTTTTCTAGAGAACGCAGCCTAAGACATTTGGTACTGAGACTGGTTCTAGAGAAATAAAATTGTAAGGTTGAGTTTCCTAAATTAGTTTCAAGTCTGGTTAGTCTTAAAGATGTTGATAACTGTGCTTCCAGTAGTAAAGAGGGCACTGCTAGTCCATGACATGAGGTGGCAGTAGAAATACACAGAATATCACCACCAATACATCAAGTATTGGTGAGAGACGAGGCTCTAGGAGATCGCATCTTTGATACTTTTCTACAATTTTGTCAGAATGAGAACAATAAGAAACCTGGTTGTTTGGTCCTGTTTTCACCAGACAAAGTGGTAGAAGAAAGAGATGAGTTCAGGGCTTCAGAATCAAAGCTCAAGTGCCATATAAACAACCTCAAAGTTGTCACTTGTGTTCTGAAAGAAAGCCTTATTTCTTATAGTAACAGAGCCAATATTGCCAAAAACCAAACCTACAGTCTGTCTCAAGAGGGGCTGAATTACAACACCAGTTGAATTCCCAACCTTGAATGCTGTCTGAAGCTAAAATGAGGGCATTGATTGGGAAGAAATGGGATCCTAAAAATTGGGATAGGGATATATGGGCAGATAATCAGGAAGCTGGGGACAGAGCCCCTAAATTCCATTGAATCACTCCTGCCAACAAAAGCATTAGCTTCTCTACCCCCACCTATGAGATTAACCCAGCTTTGTCTGAAGAGCCATTGTCTGAGATATCACCTGGGGCAGCATCTGAGTCATCCTCTGGAGAGGTGACTGAATCATCCCCTGGGGGATTGCCTGAGGCAGATGCCTTACTAGACAATGCTGAATGTTCTCAAAACACATCCCCTTTTGATTTCTAGATTTATAACTAGACTTAAGTGCCAATAAGTCCCAAAAGTTGAAGTACAAAGTGTGACCCAGGAGGAGGTACACTACACTCCAAAAGAACTACTTGACTTTTCTAATATGTACAAATGGGAACCTGGGGAATATGTGTGGGAATGGCTATTAAGGGTGTGGGATAATGGTGCAAGAAACATAAGGATGGATCAGTGTGAGTTTACTGATATGGGCCCATAAGCACAGATTCTTTATTCCATGTTTCAGCTCGAGAGGTTGGGAAAAGATCTAATAGTTCATTTTGTTGGGTCACTGAACGATGGATTATGTGGACGCCTACACTAAATTAAGTGGAAGTACCAGACCTGCCTTCATATACTCTAGAAGAAGGTATCCAAAGACTTAGGGAAATTGGCATGTTAGAGTGGATTTATAAGTTTAGACCCACAGACCCACACATGGAGTACCCAGAGGACACACCACTTACTACAACAGTGAACAGCAAATTTGTGAAGGGAGTCCCAGAATCCTTGAAGACTGCTGTGATTTCTGTTTTATGTAAGTCAGATTTGAGAATGGGAACTGCCCTAACTGAATTAAGACACCTAACTACAATGGAGCTGACTGGACCCCGTGATGGTAGGGGCCAAGTGGTGGCACTCAATTGACAAAGACAAGGTGGGCATGGTTACCGTAATGGACAGCACCATCAAAGCAGTAATCAGAATAGTCTGACTTGTATGGATTTATGGCATTGGCTACTTAGTCGTGGTGTCCTTGTGAGTGAAATATTTAGGAAATCTACTAAATATTTACTTGATCTGTACAAGTGGAAGAATTCTAGGTAAAGTGAACAGCAGTCTAACTCGAGTTGCCAGAATAGAGAGCCATGACCCCTCAATCAATTCCCAGAATTGAGCAAGTTTAAAGACCAACAAACCTTTGAATGAAGCAGAGGCTGGGTCCCCTTGAGGAAGGACCTAACTACACTGCCAAAAATTTATACCGTTACTCTTTCTCCCAGCCTTCCCCAAAAGGATCCACCACCTTTTACAAGAATGACTGTTCATTGGGGAAAATGAAATAATCAGACTTTTGGGGGATTACTGGATATTGGATCTGAACTGATACTAATTCCAGCAGACCAAAAACGTCACTGTGGACCATAAGTCTGAGTAGAAGCATATGGAAGTGAGGTTATTAATGGAGTCTTAGCTCATATCCATCTCACATTAGGTCCAGTGGGCCCCCAAGCCCATCTTGTAATTATTTCCCCAGTTCCCAAATGCATAATTGGAACAGATATACTAGCAACTGGAAGAACCCCCAAATTGGATCCCTGACAAGAGGAGTAAGGGCTATTATGGTAGGAAAAGCCAAGTGGAAGCCATTATTAGAACTGCCCCTACCTAGGAAAACAGTAAGCCATAAGTAATACCACATTCCTGGTGGGAGTGCAGAGATTACTGCACCATCAAGGACTTGAAGGATGCAGGGGTGGTGATTCCCACCACATCCTCATTCAATGTGCCTATTCAGCCTGTGTAAAATACAGATGGATCTTGGAGAATGACCATGGATTATCAAAAACTTAACCAGGTGATGTGACTCCAGTTGTAGCTGCTCTTCCAGATGGACTTTCATTGCTTGAGCAAATTAATACATCTCCTGGTATCGAGTATGCAGCTATTGATCTGTCCAATGCCTATTTCTCAATTTCAGTTGGAAAGACACCAGAAGCAGTTTGCCTTCAGCTGGCAAGGCCAGCAATACAGCTTTAGTGTCCTACTTCAAGGCTATATCAACTCTCCAGCCCTATGACAAAGTTTAGTTTTCAGGGAACTTGTTCAACTTTCCCTTCCACAAGACATCACACTGGTCCATTACATAGATGACATTATGCTGATTGGTCCTAGTAAGGAAGAAGTGTGAATGATTCTGGACTTATTGGTAAAACATTTGTGTGCTAGAGAGTGGGAAATTGATCCCAGAAAAATTCAGGAGCCTTCTACCTCAGTGAAATTTCTAAGGTTCCAGTGGTGTGGGGCATCTTGAGATATTCCATCTAAAGTGAAGGATAAGTTGTTGCATCTGGCCCCTCCTACAACTAAAAAGGAGACGTAATGCCTAGTGGGCCTCTTTGGATTTTGGAGGCAACGTATTCCTCATTTGGCTGTGTTACTCTGGCCTATTTATCAAGTGACTTGAAAAGCTGCTAGTTCTGAGTGGGGCCCAGACCAAGAGAAGATTCTACAACAGTTTCAGGTGCCATGCAAGTGGCTCTGCCACTTTGTCTATATGATCTGGCTGATCCAATGGTGCTTAAAGTGTCAGTGGCAGATATAAATGTTGTCTGAAGTCTTTAAAAGGCCCCTGCTGGTGAATCACAGCACAGACCCTTAGGATTTTGGAGCAAAGCCCTGCCATCCTCTATAGATAATTACTCTCCTTCTGAGAAAGTTTTTGGCTTGTTACTGGGCCTTAGTAGAGACTGAACGCTTAACCATGGGCCACCAAGTCACCATGAGGCCTGAGCTGTCCATCATGAACTGGATGTCATAAAATGGGATATGCAGAGCAGCACTCCATCATTAAATGGATGTGGTATATACAAGATTGGACCCGAGCAGAAACTGAAGGCACAAGTAAGTTGCTTGAGGAAGTGGCCCAAATGCCCATGGTCTCCACTCCTGTCACGTTACCTTCCATCTCCCAGACTGCACCTATGGCCTCATGGGGGGTTCCTTATGATCAGTTGACTGAGGAAAAGAAAACTCATACCTGGTGTACAGATAATTCTGCATGATATGCAGGCGCCTGTTGAAAGTGGACAGTGGCAGCACTACAGCCCCTTTTTGGGAGCTTCCCAAGGGACAGTGTTGAAGGCAAATCCTCCCAGTGGGCAGAACTTCAAGCAGTGCACCTGTTTGTTCACTTTGCTTGGAAGGAGAAATGGCCAGAAGTGCAATGGTAAACTGATTCATGGGCTGTGGCCAGTGGTTTGGCTGGATAGTCAAGGACTTGGAAGGAACATGATTGCAAAATAGGAGACAAGGAGGTATGGGAGGTATGTGGATAGACCTCTCTGAATGGGCCAAAGAAGTGAAGATATTTGTGTCTCAAGTGAATGCTCACCAAAGGGTGACCTCAGCAGAGGAGGATTTTAACAATCAAGAGGATAGGATGATGCGTTCTGTGGAAACCACTCATCCTCTTTCCCCAGCCACTCCCATTATTGCCGAATGGGCTCATGAACAAAGTGGCCTTGGTGGCAGGGATGGAGGTTATGCATGGGCTCAGCAACATGGACTTCTATTCACCAAGGCCGACTTGGCTACAGCCACTGCTGAGTGCCCAATCTGCCAGCAGCAGAAACCAACACAGAGTCCCTGATGTGGCACCATTCCTTGAGGTGATCAGACAGCAACCTGGTGGCAGATTGATTACACTGGACTGCTTCCCCTAGAAAGGGTAGTGTTTTGTTTTTACTGGAATGGACCTTACTCTGGATACAGATTTGCCTTCCCTGCACACAATGCTTCTGCCAAAACTACCATCCGTGGACTTACAGAATGCCTTATCCACTGCCGTAGTATCCCACACAGCATCACCTCGGATCAAAGGACTCACTTCACAGCAAATGAAGTGCAGCAACAGGCCCATGCTGATGGAATTCACTGGTCTTACCATATTCCCCATCATCCTGAAGCAGCTGGCTTGATAGAAGGATGGAATGGCCTTCTAAAGACATAATTACAGTGCTAGCTAAGTGGCAATACCTTGCAGGGTTGGGGCAATGTTCTCTAGGGGGCTGTATATGCTCTAAACCAGCATTCAATATATGGTGCTGTTTCTCCCTTAGCCAGGATTCATGGGTCCAGGAATCAAGGGGTGGAAATGGGAGTGACGCCACTCTCTATTACCCCTAATGACCCACTCAAAAAATTTTTGCTTCCTGTCCCCACGACGCTATGCTCTGCAGGTCTAGAGGTCTTAGTTCCAAAGAAAGGGATGCTCCCACCGGGAGACACATCACTGATTCCATTGAACTGGAAGTTAACAATGCCACCTGGCCACTTTCAGCTCCCTGTGCTTCTGGATCAACAAGATGGGAGTTAATCATATTGGCTGGCATGATTGATCCTGATTACCAAGAGGAAATCAGATTGATAATGTGTAACGGAGGTAAAAAAAAAAAAGAGTATGTTTGGAATGCAAGAGATTCCTTAGGGTATCTCTTAGTACTACCATGCCCCGTGATTAAAATCAATGGAAAACTACAGCAACCCAATTCTGCCATGACTACTAATGGTGCAGGCCCTTCAGGAATAAAGGTTTTGGTCACCCCACTAGGTGAAAACCATGACCAGCTGAGGTGCTTGCTGAGAGCAAAGGGAATACAGAATAGGTGATAGAAGAAGATAGTTCTAAATACCAGTTATGACCACGTGACCAATTGCAGAAATGAGGACTGTAATTATTATGAGTATTTCTTCCTTGTATGTATGCATCAAATATTTTTGTTTTCTTCACTTGTAAAATATAAGATGTAAACAGGGCTAGTGCTTTTTCAGTTGTACACATGTTAGTTGTATCATGTTAGGCACAAGCATGAGTTTATAGTTGTCTTTATCAGAGATTGTGTATGGTTTAAGAAAATGTGCCAAGTTGACAAGAGGTGGACTGTGATCATTAAGGTTGTGTGTCAACTTGGCTAGGCCGTGCTTCTCAGTTTGGCAGTTATGATGCAGTCTGGCAGTCATAACATGATGTAATCACCTCCATGATGAGATCCAGTACAATGTAATCACCTACATGATGAGATCTTCTATGAGTAGCCAGTAAGTTGAAAGGGATTTTCCTTGAGGCTGTGGCCTGCATCTAATATATGTGAACTTTCTGGAAAAGCTTGCTGGCTTTTGCTCTGCTCTGGATCCTGCATTCGGCTCGTCAGCATCTGACCTCTGGTTCTTGGGACTTGGGCCAGCAGCCTGCTGTCTTATCTGCTGATCTTGGATTTGTCAGCCTTTGCAGCCTGAGAGTCAGCAGCCTGCCATCTGACCTGTGGATCTTGGGTTTGTCAGCCCTGCAGCTATGTGCATCAGGAGAAGCCTCCTGCTTGACGCCTGACCAACAGACTTGGAATGTGTGAGTCTCTACAACCTTGTGAGTGATTTCCTTGAGAGAAATCTCTCCCTCTCTCTCTAATATATATATATGCTTCACTGGTTTTGCTTCTGTAGAGAATCAGCCTAAGATAGCATCCCTTGGATGCAGGATCCCTGCACTGAGAACCTCCTAGATCTAGGAGGCAGAGAGAGAGAGAGAGATCAGTAACACTGGAGACGGCGAGAGACAACGAGAAGCTGCGGCAGAGAAATGGTGACAGCAGAAGCAGCAGAACCAGGAGACTGGCAGGAGATGGTGCAGAGGACTTCCCAGCCCATGGAGCGAGAGAGCTGAGTGCCTTTGGGCCAAGGCTTACTGGCAGAGTGGGGTGCCTCCAGACACTTGGCAGAACTAAAGAGCTTTGTAACACTTGCCCAAGCAGGGCAGAGTCCAAGTCGGCCCAAGAGGCCTGAAGGGCCAAGAGGCCTGAAGGGCCAAGAGGCTGAGCTGCCTGCAGCATGGCTGAGAGGAGTCTGTCCTGATCAAAGAACTGTAAGTTAGAGGAGGTCAGACACCCCCACCATGCCTTTTTTTACACTTATATTCAATCTCTCTTGGTCCTATACCCTTAGAGTCCACTCCTATATATGCTCTCCAGGCTCTAGCCAACATAGGTTGCTGAGGAATTGAAAAGGCCATCTCCTCCTGAAGTAGGCCTTGTACCACATGGGTCTTTTGGGCCTATAGATAATGAAGGGTACGGAGGAGGGCTTATTTTCTCATATGGGGTAGGCTGCTTCTTCTAGAAAGTAAAGTTTAGAGGGATGTGGAGGTTCAAGCTTCATCATGTCTGCCAAAATGTCCCCATCCTAGGTCTCAGGATCCTACTCCTTCTTCACCAGTGCCCTTACCTTAGCTTAAGATGCTGAAACAGCATGAGAAAACTGTCCTGCCTGCCAGACCCTGGCCAAGGCTAAAAACACTGTCACTACTGGTACCAACTACTGTTTAGTCCAGTGCTGTTCAATTGAAACAAAATGCGCGCAACAAATACTTTTAGCCACTTAGCTAATTTTTTTCCAATAGCTGCATTATAAAGGTAAAAAGAAACAGGCGAAATTAATTTTAATAATATATGTATTTAATCCAGTACAGTATATGTAAAATATTATCATTTCAACATGTCATCAATAAAAACATTGTTAATGAGACATTTCTTTTTCATATTAAGTCTTTGAAATACTTAACAGCACATCTTAATTTGGACTAAACTCATTTCCAGTGCTTCGTAGCCACATACCATATTAGAAAGCACAAATTTAGTTACATGGCACGTTCAAATTAAAATAATGAGGTAGGGTTTTTTTTTTTTTAATTTTATAATCTTTCACATTTGTTTAGTTCTCTTAACTTATATATTTTTTTCCTGAGCCATCTGAAAATAAATGGCAGGCATTATAATGCTGCACCCCAAAATATTTAAGCATGTTTCTCCTAAGAACAAGGAAAGTTTCCTACATAACCACAGAACTATTCTCACACAAGAAAATTTAAAAGGGATACAACTATAGGATCTACTATGAAGTCCTTACAAAAATTTTTCCAGTTGTCTCCAAAGTGTTCTTTATAGGGCTGCTATTTTTTTCTGACCCAGGATTCAACCAAGAATCACACACTGCATTTGGTTGTATGTGTTTTTTGTCTCCTTTAATTTAGAACCACTCTATACCCTTTCTCCCCTCATGACACTGGCATTGTCAAAGAGTTCGAGCTGATTGTTTTATAGAATGTGCCACAGTCTGGATTTGCTGTTTATATCCTCAATGGTTAGATTCAGGTTCAACATTTTGGCAAGAATATTATATAGGTGATATTGTACACTTCTCATCTAATCATATTAAAACAAACAAACCTGTTGCTGCCGAGTTGGTTCCAAACCATGGTGACCCCATGTGTTAAAGAGCAGCACTGTTCCACAGGGTCTTCTTGTCTGTGCAGATAAAAGCTTTTTACTGTTTACAAATGTGAGGGTAGTGTGGCGAAAACACAAAGGATAGTGAAGTACATGTGGGTCAGTAACAGAACTGTTACCACCCATAGGCCCAAAGGGAGAAGGGAAGGGGGCAGTTACTAGAATCTGGAAGGAGAGAGTTTTGTAGAGAGATCCACCTTAAGAAGTCTGTGACTTTTGATAGAGGGACACATCAGACAGAGATCTTGCAGGGAAGGAGCCAGGGAAATAAATATTCCTGATAGGAATTGCTGCAGTTAGGGCCATCTTAGTGGGACATATGGAAGACTGTAAACCTACCCGACTCATGGTCTATACCTATTGTTGTTGTTGTTGTTAGATGCCGTCAAGTCAGTTCCAACTCATAATGACCCTATGTACAACAAAACTAAACACTGCCCAGTCCTGCGCCATCCTCACAATCATTGTTATGCTTGAGCCCATTGTTACAGCCGCTGTGTCAATCCATCTCATCGAAGGTCTTCCTCTTTTTCGCTGACCCTCTACTTTACCAAGCTTAATGTCCTTCTCCAGGGACTGGTCCCTCCTAATAACATTTCCAAAGTATGTGAGACGAAGTCTTGCCATCCTCACTTCCAGTGAACACTCTGGCGGTGCTTCTTCCAAGACAGATTTGTTCGTTCTTTTTGTAGTCCATGGTACATTCAATATTCTTCGCCAACACAATTCAAAGGCATCAATTCTTCTTCGGTCTTCCTTATTCATCATCCAGCTTTCACATGCATATGAGGCAATTGAAAATACCATGGCTTGGGTCAGGTGCACCTTAGTCCTCAAGGTGACATCTTTGATTTTCAACACTTTAAAGAGGTCTTTTGCAGCAGATTTGCTCAATGCAATGCGTCTTTTGATTTCTTGACCGCTCCCTCCATGGGTGTTGATTGTGGATCCAAGTAAAATGAAATCCTTGACAACTTCACTCTTTTCTCCATTTATCATAATGATGCTTATTGGTTCAGTTGTGAGGATTTTTGTTTTCCTTATGTTGAGGTGTAATCCATACTGAAGGCTATGGTCTTTGATCTTCATCAAGTGCTTCAAGTCCTCTTCACTTTCAATAAGCAAGGTTGTGTCACCTGCATAATGCAGGTTGTTAACGATTCTTTCGCCAATCCTGATGCCCTGTTCTTCTTATAGTCCAGCTTCTCAGATTATTTGCTCAGCATACGGTTGAATAGGTGTAGTGAAAGGATACAACCCTGATGCACACCTTTCCTGACTTTAAACCATGCCATATTCCCTTGTTCGGTTCAAACGACTGCCTCTTGGTCTATATACAGGTTCCTTATTAGCACAATTAAGTGTTCTGGTGACAAACCTTGGACTGACATATAAAGCAATATGGGGATGAGACATTTGGATAAAAGTCAGTTCTACTCCTGATAAGCTTTTCCCTGGGGATGCTCACTAGATAAGTCCCTATGCTGATGAGGTGAAACATAATCAGTGAGCAGACCATGCTTGTCAGCTAAACACAGACACCAAAGGGTCCTCTGCTCCAGAGCAAGCAGATGTATGATTGCCTCCTGGATCCACGAGAGGTTGGCCCCTGGGGATTCAGACACCACCCTAGGCTGGGCCTACATGCATGAACTGCCACTGTCATGAAGATGCCAAAACAGCATGGAAAAGTTGTCCTGCCTGCCAGACCCTGGCAAGGCTGAAAACACCGCCCAGGCTAGGAGGCCGTAAAAATGGCATGACCGGGGTGTCTGATCTTCCCTAACTTCAGAAGGGGGAAGAAGAATCAAGATCAACAGCCCAAGGCTGATTCCTATGAGGTGGAGGTCAGACATGCCTCCACCCTCCCAACCTTTTTACCAATTCTGACACCAACTGTCCCTCACATGGCACTCTCTACTTCTCTGCTGGGTTCGATAATTTGTTGCAATGAGCACACAAAACTCACAGACAGTACTCATGATTATGGGTTTATTAGGAAAGTAATAGGTTATAATTCAGGTCCAGGGAACACTCAGGATGCAGTTCTTCGATCAGGACAACCTCTTCTCAGCCATGCCCACGGGCACACTTCTCCCTGGCCCTTTGGCCTCTGCCCAAGTGTTACAAAGCTCTTTCAGCTCTGCCCGTAAGCACCTGGAGGCACCCCACTCCGCTAGCTCGCCTCCTGCCCAAAGGTACTCAGCTTTCTCATTCTGTGGGCCAGGAAGCCCACGTGCCATCTCTTGGCAGTCTCCTGGTTCTGCTGCCTCTGCTGCTGCCATTTCTTTTCTGCTGCTTCTCGCAGTCTCTCGCTGTCTCCAGTGTTACAGCTCTCTCTATCTGTCTCCTGGATCAAGGAGGTTCTCAGTGAAGGGATCCTGGATCCAAAGGATGTGCTCCACTCCTAGCTCTTCTTTCTTGGTGGTGGTAAGATCCTCCCTTCCCACCTCTGGGATGGCTCATTTTAAGCCTAGCAGGATGGCAAAAGTGACCAATCCCCTCATTAGGGTTCCATACACCTTATTTGCCTGGTCCTACCCCCACAAGGGTGCCATGCGTCTTATTTACATTATTAGCAAGCTATCCATTCCCCTTGGTGGGCCACAAGCACCTCATTTGCATAGTCTCACCCAGTCATTTGGTGGCAGTTACAAAGACTATGGCTAGAAGGACCATATTAAGTAATTCACTGCACTGCAATAAGGCTCCATCAGGCTGAACTTATACTGACACAAGTGTACTAACCTGGGATTCAAGATTTAGTGTACTTGCAAGTGGCCATCAAAGGCATGACAATTGGTCTCTATTGGCCTGGAGCAACAGAGAAAGAAGGAGAATCAGGAATAGAAAGAGGGTATGGTATGTGTGGCTAATTCCTTCCATGAACAACTGCCTCTTTTGCCATGAGACTAGAAGAACTTGATGGTGCTCGGCTACCGTGACAAACATTTTGATCAAAGATTCTATAGAAGAATCCTGATCAAAAGGGGTAAAATTCAGAACATAATTTCAAATTCTTATGGACTTCAAACTTTCTAGAGCCATGGAGGCTGTATGAACCCCTGAAACAATTGCCCCGAGATCATCTTTAAACCTTAAACCAAAAATATCCCCTGAAATCTTAAAACCAAACAGTAGTCTAACTTAGCTAGTAAAAAATGTCTGCCTTGAGCATTATGCTTTTTTAAGAACTACCTATATGGGATCAAAGTGACAATAGCAACTCAGAAGGTTAGATAGGAATCTTAGGGGGAATTGATTTTATGTTAATGGAGGAGGAACAACACAAAAAATGAGGATGAGAATGGTTGCACAACTTGAAGAATATAATTAATGTCACTGAATTATACATGTAAAAATGGTTGAATTGGTGTATATTTTGCTGTGTATATTCTCAACAACAACAAAATTTTAAAAAGATTTAAAAAAAAGGTTTAACGTATTGGCTTAAACATTGGGAGCCAACATATTAATAATGTCTACACTATGGACTAATATCTATACAAACGAAGGTGTAATGGAAGCCTGGACTTGATGATGGTCTATAGCTAATGAGATCAAAATACTTGAACTTCCCTGGCATGCCACAGAGGATGGAGTCTAACAGCTCAGGAATATGCAAATGTTAGAGCCATGCTTCCAAGGAGGGCCCAGAGGACACTCTCAGCAAGATATTAAGAGATACATTGGTGTGGGGGATACACCAATGGAGTGTACAGTGGAGTTGGGTTCTTTGACCTCATGACAATAATGGGATCCTGGAGTGGTAGAGACCAAGTAATAGCACTTAGTCATCAGAGACAAGGTGGGCACAATTACTATAGTAAACCTTAGGATCAAAGTCATAATCAGGGGGCTCTGGTCACAAGTATCTACAGCAATGGTTAATTGACTGCACAAACTCTAGAAAAGAAACAGTTGAAATGAAATAGATGGGTAGTCTATTTAAAGGCTGTTTGACATACATAGGCAGAAAAATTCTAGGTCAGCTAAACTTGAGTTGCAGAAATGGGGAGTCACATCATTTTAACCTAGTTCCTTGGCCCAGTTCCCACTCAGACCCCCTTTTCTAAGGAGGCCAGATTCTTTTGAGGAAGGACCTGCAACTTGACCACTAGCGCGTGCCAAGAATCTTTTTCTAAGCCTTGACTATGGATGACTATGCACCAAGGAGAGATAAATACCAGACTTTTTGTGAGTTACTGGGTACTAGCTCCGAAGTTACACTGACCGCCACCATGTCCACTGGTCAGAAAAGAAGTGTATTAGTTTTCTAGGGCTGCTGTAACAAATTACCACAAATTGGATGCTGCTTTATATCTTAATGAAATAACAGATTTTCCTGAATATACTAAAAAATATACCCAAAAAATAGATCAATAAGAAAGGAAGAAACTAATTAAGTTATCAAATACTTACCTCCCAAAATGAATCCTGCTGCAGATGGCTTTATGATCTCTTTGAAATTACTTTTGAGAAACAACTCTAACGCTGCAGCCACATTAACCTGTTTCCATTCCATAAATACACCAGACTTACTCCTTCCTTAGGGCTATTGAATTTGCTGATGCCTCTGTTTGGAAATCTCTTTCCCAGATCTTCACATGGTTACCTCCTTCACATCATTCTTTGGGTTTCTACTAGAATATCACATCTTTAAAGACTTCCCCACCAGCATTGTTGAGACAGTCCATCCTCTGGTCACTCTATCACATTGCTCTATCTTATTGTTAAAAATTTATCTTATTGTTAAAGTGGAACTAGATGGTGCCAGCTACTACTACCAACCGTTCTGACCAGGGACACATAGATGGTTCCAGATAGAATGGGAGAAAATTTTAGAACAAAACTCAAATTCTTAAAAATAGGCCAGACTTACTGGACCAGTTAAAACTAGAGGAACTCCCAAGACTATCGGCCTGAGATACCCTTTAAACTTTGAACTGAAACTACTCCTGGTGGTCACCTTTCAGCTAAATAATAGATTGGCTCATAAACAATATTACCCAGTACATGAGTACTGTGTTCCTTAAAAAAAAAAAAAAAAAAAAAACCTATATGAGACTAAACGGTCATCATTTACCCTAAAGCAAAGATGAGAAGGTTGAGAGGGGAGGCAGGGAAGATAAATTAATGGAAACAGAACAACCAGAATGGAAATAATGAGAATGTCGACACAATATGGAAAAGGTAACCAATGTCACTGAACAATATGTATAGAAATTGTTAAATGGGAACCTAATTTCCTATGTAAACTTTCACGAAAAATACTATAAAATATATATTTTTAAAAATCAATCCTTGCTTTTTTTAAAAAAAATAAAAAAAGAGGTTTTTCCTAGAAACAGTGGGACTACATCAGGACCAGCCGAAAACAGTGATAAAAAGGAAAGCAAAAGCAAAACTAGCAGCTGATTTTCACATGTAGCTTTTAGATAAAGGACATCTCTTTCAGTTGATTCCCACAGCCAAGAGTAGCTATGATTTTCCTAGAACGATGGAAGAAAATAAGGGCTTCAAAAATCTTAAGACAGGGGTCACTTAATGTCCATGATATGTTCTGTGAAATAGGACGTTATGTGATTTGGACATTGTGTGAACACCATATTATATACTTAGCAAAGCTGTATGGAATTCCTTTTGTTTTACTTCCAAATTGTTACTTCTCCTTTACCTCTTGCTGCTGCTATCACTAGCATTGGTTTTGCTGCGTTTGGGAGGCATGATGCACTTCATGGTAATATTTTCGAAAGAAAATTAAACAGAGAGATAACACTACAACACTCAAGAGATGGTCCATACACGAGATTGGATGCTGTTGCCTATGAGTCATAGCATACACTGTTATACAGTAAACTTTTGTTTGTAAGTAGGGAACGTGCCCATTAAAATAATGCTAGAAAGTATAGTACAGTACATACGTAGCCATTAACATAGGCGTTTATTATGACTGTCAAGACATATGTGTTATAGGTTATATATGTACTGTACCATTATACGCCAGGCAGCACAATTGTTTTGTATACAAGAGACATGACATACACGTGTTGCATGCGGGAAGCTGTTGCGTTCACTATGTCCAGCTACATCAACTACGTCCCATTCTCTGATTGGGATTTCTGAACTCTATTATAACCTTTTGGGACCAAGGACGTATATGTGGTCAGACCTTGCCCAAATGGACATCATGCAGCACATGACTGTTATACCCTAGATAAACACTCCTAAACAGTTGAAAACACCACATAGCCGGGCCGTTGCAGCTGAAGAACTGAAACTCTTACCAAGTGAAAGAGTTGTGAGCACACACAAGATTTGTGCCAAGCCTGTCTGTGATGGGACAGAAAGAGACTGAGGTGTTAAGTTATTCAATGTTGTTGACACACCAACATATATGCTGGAGGAAGGGACTTCTCAAGAGGAGTACTCAACACAGGCTTACCTCAGAGTAGTCTGACTTGGAAGCATCTGGGAGAGGTATCTACTCTGGGAGGTACACTAGGGTATTTCAGGAGAAACAGAAGTTGCAGAAGAGTCAGGTAATCTTTCTCTTTCTTTCTTGTTTTTTTTTTTTTAATTGTGATATACTTCACATGCCATAAAGTTCACCCTTTTAAAGTGTCCAGTTCACTGGTTTTTGATATATTCATGAAGTTGTGTAGCCATCACCAGTACGTTTTTTCAGAATAGATTTTTCGTTGTTTTAGGTGCCATCAAGTCGGTTCTGACTCATAGTGACCCTATGTACAACAAAACAAAACACCACCAGTCCTGCACCATCCTCACAATCGTTATGACTGAGTCCATTGTTGCAGCCACTGTGTCAATCCATCTCTTTGAGGGTCTTCCTCTTTTTCACTGACCTTCCACTTTACCAAGCATGATGTCATTCTCATGCTTGAGACTGTTCCCTCCTGATAACGTGTCCAAAGTAAGTGAGACGAAGTTTCGCCATCCTTGCTTCTAAGTAGCGTTCTGGCTGTACTTCCAAGACAGATATATTCGTTCTTCTGGCAGTCCATGGTATATTCAATATTCTTCACCAACACCATAATTCAAAGGCATCAATTCTTCGGTCTTCCTTATTCATTGTCCAGATTTTGCATGCATATAAGGCGATTGAAAATACCATTGCTTGGGTCAGGAGCACCTTAGTCCTCCAAGTGACATTTTTGCTTTTTAACACTTTAAAGAGGTCTTTTGCAGTAGATTTGCCCAATGCAATACATCGTTTGATTTCTTGACTGCTGCTTCAATCGGCGTTGATTGCGATCATGCACAGAACTTGACGAAGATATATAGGATATACATTATACTAGGCTTCCTTTACAAGATGACGTCTGTGTACACTCACTTCCCCATCAACGTTGTTATTCAGGAGAGCAAGTGTCTTGTAGAAATCCAAAACTTCTTGGGTGAAAAATACATCCAGAGTGTTCAGATGAGGCCAGGTGTTGCTTGTTCAGTATGTCAAGTCCAGAAAGATGAGTTAATTCTTGAAGAAAATGACATTGAACTTGTATCAAATTCAGATGCTTTAATTCAGCAAGCCATTTTGGCTATTTTGAATACTCCTCAAATTGATCTGCAGATTTAGCAGGATCACTATCACAATCTCAGCTGTGTTTTCTATAGAAATTGACAAACTAATTCTAAAATTCATATAGAGATGTAAGGGACCCAGAATACCAAAACAACCTTAAAGAAAAAAGAACAACATTTACTACAAAGCTATAGTAATTAAGACAGTTTGGTACTGGCATAAAGATAGGCATGTAGATCAATTAGATCAATGGAATAGAATTGAAGAGTCCAGAAAAAATCCACACATCTATGGTCAACTGTTTTTTTTTTTTTAATAGATGAATTTTATGACATCTTAAAAATATCACCCATAAGTCTAAGGATTCATCAGGCCTCATTTCTATAGTGGGACAGCTCTTAGATCTTACTCATCAGCCTGTTAAACTCTTCCTTTTTCAGAGACCTAGATACCATCCAAAAATTTTCTGATATCCTTGTTTTTAACTCTCGTAGCTTGCTGAATTAAAGCAGCTGAATTTGATACAAGTTCAATGTCGTTTTCTTCAAAAATTAACTCATCTTTCTGGACTTGACATACTGAACAAGCAACATTTAGCCTCATTCAAAACCACAGATGTATTTTTCACCCAAGAAGTTCTGGATTTCAACAAGAGACCCGCTCTCCTGAATAACGACATTGTTGTCTTTTGGAGCCCTGGTGGCACAGTGGTTAAGGGCTCGGCTGCTAACCAAAAGGTCAGCAGTTCGAATCCACCAGCCACTCCTTAGAAACTCTATGGGGCAGTTCTATTCTGTCCTATAGGGTCGCTATGGTCGGAATCGACTCGACGGCAACGGGTCTGGTTTTAATTGACTTAAGTATTTACCAATGCTTACCATTAATGAAATGCTGCAAACAGAGTCAGTCTTTGCAAGATGCATACTCCTGTCATCAATAATGGAAGCTTTTCCCAGCCTTTTGGGCCTGAGATATCCAAAAGGATCCCACTGCCTGGAGATGCGAGCTAGTGCTGCCAATTGTTCTGGGAAGCTTACACGGAAGATGATTTTCACAACCAATTTACCATTAAACCACTGCTTAAGTACAGTACTCCACCCTCTTTTTACGCTCTGTAGTCCAGAAACATTTCTTTAAAAGCTAGAAAACCTGTAAATGGGGGCAGCATGTTGACTATGTTATCAGCCACTTCATCGTTATGGTGCTGTAATGTTGTGAAAGCTGCCTTGTTAAATCCAGGAATCCTTTGGCAACTCTTCCTCAATAGATTTATCTACCAAAGAAATATATTCATTTAAAATAGGCAGTGGCAAGTGTATTCTCTTCTGTGTCTTTAAATACCTGGTAGTACTTGTCCATGAGTTTCTCTGTAATACCTGGAACTCTTCATCTATGATTCATTGTTGTTGTTGTTGTGTGCCATTGAGTCGATTCTGACTCATAGTGACAATACAGGACAGAGTAGGATTGCCCCATAGGATTCCAAGGCTGTGATCTTTATGGAAGCAGGCTGCCACATCTCTCTCCTGTGGAGCTGTTGGTAGGTTCAAACCACTGACCTTTCAGTTAGCAGCTAAGCGTTTAAGCACCGCTCCACCAGGGCTCCTTCGTCCGTGATAATGTCCTTTAAATACCCAACCACTGCATCGAATTCTGCATCAGAGGCAGAAGAGATGGACAGTGCAAAGCTCTCTTCCTCTGAGGTGACCACCACTGCCACATCCACCCAACCCAGGCCTGAGGCTATGCCCATGGCGTCCAACATCCATTGGTTACAGAGAGAAGAAGCAGAAGCATAAGGAGTGTATAACAGAGATCAAGACGACGAAGGGAGGAGGCGGGAATCAAAGAACAGGAAGAGGGAAAGGGAAGAAAGAATCTTAGTGCTTTGAGCAAATGGCTTTATCAAAGCAACACCACCAAACGCAAACTCTTATTGCAGGTCTAGTTCTTTTGGAGAGAACGTCTTAAAAGTGGACTCTGCAATTTTGAACTTATAAAAGTGAAAGTATTATATTGCCATCATTTTTCCTTAGATAGTGGCTGTGTATTTTGTCCAAAACCAGCATTCGGTAAGTTCTATTGCCCAAATGACTTTCTTAGGGCACTTTTGAGTGACTTGCCCTTTGTTGCCATAAAGCCAAATTTTAGTCCAACTTTCTCATTTTGATTTAAGTCATTTACCAAATGTTAACAAGAGGTTATCTCTGACCATTGGTATTGTGAATAATTTTTATTCTTTTTTATAATTGATTGCTTTGCATTGAACATGCACCATATTTATAATCTGGAAAAAAATAATAAAATTATTTTTATTTGGGGAAAAATATGTGACCCAGTTACAATCCCCATTACTGATTTAGGTCAGCATCCTGAGGAGCTGATATCAAGACTTCTTCACCATCTCGCAGGGACCCTCACCCAGGAGCTGGTGCTTGGTGTAGGGTTGGGGTGGTGAGTCACCCCCATTCAGGGAGAACAATGGTTGTCAGGGGGTGTCATATGACAGTGGTGACCAACTTTGCCTTGCCTCAGAAAATGCACATTCTGGCCCCATCCCAGCCCTCTAAACATTACGTTCTTGACTTTGAGGGGAGTCCTGAGCTCACTTCCTTCCTGTGCACTCAGGAAAAAAGTCTCAGATGGAACCACCGCTCCAGTCAAGGTAAAGGCTTTCATACATAGTGGTTGAAACATTAAAAAAAAAAAAAAAAAATTCTATTTCCTTTTTTATTGCCTTCTCAAAAAACTTGGGGAAGTGGAAGGCTCCTGTCAGGGTGATTGTTTCTTGACCTTCTGACTTGATCCCATACATAACACCTGCCTCAGATCCTTAATAAGTGCCCATGTCTACATTTTTAAATGATTCATCCAGAAGGGCAAAAAAAAAACAAAGAACCCTGAAAACAAGTCAGGAATGATGAATGAATAAACAGGTTGTGGAGGGAAGGGCACCTGTTAAAAAACTTGAAGTTACTCCCAGAGCGCCTGACAAGCAAACCCCAGAGGACAGTCTCTGGAATGAGGCAGGAAAGCCTATGGGGATATGGGGGATATCACACTTGAAAAACAGAAGAAGAAATGCTAGCTTGAGGTTGAGGTTTGGCTTAAATTGTGCTCTGATCCCATTGAGGACTGTACAGAGAAATCAGGAAGAGGATAACTGGTACTTGACTAAAGACTACCACCTCTCAGAACTCCTGGATCAACATGAGACAAATAAAAGTTCGTTTCAAGCCTAAGAATTAGTGGTAGACAGAAGGGGTAGTGGGTACTCTGGAATCTTAGAGGAAAGAAAGAATTAAAGGCCTCAGGCTCAGTCAAGGGTACATTCTAGAACATTCCATGCTACTTAGTGTAGTAGGTACAGTCAACGTTGAGAACCCCTAAGAATATATCTAAGAACCCCAGTTTCAGAATCACTGGCTTTGGAAATTAAACTTATTTAATGATAAATGTCTTTCAATTGTAAATTATAATTGCAAGAGACATTTTTTTTTTTTTTTGTAGCTAGAAAACTTTTTTAAATATTACCATCAAATGAAAACTTTTCTCAATAGTGTATAAATTTGCAGACATCTAAGTATACATCCAAGGGCCACAGTTTGAGAAACAGCTCTACAAGAACTGGCTCCCAACCCAGACACCATGAAATATTTCCTATGGAAATTCATCATTGTTGCAACAGTAGTAGTGCTCCCAATCTTTTTTTTCATCAAGGAAAATCCCTTTGATACTACAAGTTTCCTGTCTTTGGTGAGTACCGGACTATGGGTGGGGAAAAGTTGAAATCCCTATACTGAAAAAAAAAAGACATTATCTAAGGGTATTTGTGTGAAGTCATCACTAACACAGTAGGCATCCAAAAAAGAAGGAAGAACAGAAAGCTTGAGGAATCAAAGTACATTTTTCTTTGATGATAACTATAAGGGGTGGTGGCATCTGGAAAAGACAGAATTCAGGGCTAGGAAAAAAATAACACTATTTCTGCAGAGTTAGCCCTTATAGCAATTGATGAGGAGAAAAAATTCTTCTTTTTTTTAAGTTTTCCCATTTTAGAAAATTTCCCTTGACTTTCAAAGTTACATGTTTTCCCCAATTTTATACTTTAGGATTTTGAACCTCAGAGAGGTTAAGTAATTTCTCCAAGCCAAGAAAAATTCTGAGGAGTAGAGAAAATTTCACCAGAACTCAGAGAAGTCAAAGAGGAGAAAGAAAGGGGTGGAAGGGTGAAGTTCCACCAATCAGAAAGAGTTTAGACTGGAACATTGAGGTGGTTAACTACCTGGTCTCTATGTCTCGCACCTAACATATGCCATACCCTTCATGGGATTAGGTGACCCATATTAGACTGTAACAGTAGGGATGGCATAGACTGACATTGTCTCATTCCCTACATATAACCCAGGAAAGCTAAAGAAATCCCAACTACCTTTACCCCATGACCCATTATCTATACAAGAACCCCTAGGATAGAACTTCTTCGAAAAAGAGGAAGAAACAGTAGTGAATTGAGCCCTGAGCACCCTGCCCTGTATTTCTGGGGGATTATTTCATTACATTCTGCAAAGGGGAATCCACCCAGCCATTATTCCCAAAGGAGATGAATCATGGAGCTGAAATTTACCATTTTCTCAGGAGGAAAAGAGGATGGTAGCTTGGCAGAGAGCCCGGATGCAGATCAACCCTGGCAGAACAAACCACCTGGAAACCTTCAAAAGTATGCAGAAAAACTCAGAACCACTCAAAAATGTGAACTCCCGCATCTTGATTGGAGCTCCTCCCACGAAAAAAAGTGAGTGCCCACCAGGGGTATAGACCATGCAGGGGCAGATCAAGCAAGGCTAGAGAGGAAGGAGGGTGGAAAGGACAAGGATCAGATACCTGGGGAAGAACAAAGGGATGCTGAGAGGAAGGACCAGGCCTATGGAATTTAGAGACAACAGTAATCCTGAGCCCATTAATCTCGTATCCCTCCCCTGATGAAACCAGGGAGGAGAAGATGGGGATGGGAGGAGTCCAAAAGGAAACTCTGGCAAGGGGAACTGGGTAACAGGGAAGGGTTGGAAGGTAGCAATGCAGCGTCTTGGGTGGGGCTCTAGAGATCACCTAGTGCCTTGCTACTTAAAGTGTGGTATGTACTGTACTGACATCGAGAGCTTATTAGAAATGCAGAATCTTAGGTGCCGCCCCAGACCTACAGAGTCAGAATTTACAATTTAACCAGACCCCGGGGTGATTGATATGTACATTAAAGCTTAAAGCTTGAGAAGTACTGCTTTAGTAGATGATTCTGGAGAGCAAAGCCAGAGCTATGGCAAGTTTTCAAGTCAGGAAAGTTGATTTTCAGTACTTTTTAGATTCCTCCATATGATAGCAGGAGCCCTGGTGCTGCAGTGGTTAAGTGCTTGGCTGCCATCCGGTAAAGAAACCCATCCAGGGTCTCCGGCTCCGTGGGAGAAGGACCTGGCGATCTACTCCTGTAAAGATTACAGCCTAGAAAACCCTGTGGGGCAGTTCTACTCTGTCATGTGGGGTTGCTATGACTCGGAATGGACTCTACGGCACACAACGACATATGATAGAGGTCCTGTTCTTTCATCCTTGGTTTGGGGTTCCTGTCAGTCTTAAAAAAAAACAAAAACAAAAACAAAACCCTACATTTGTAGTAAAAGAACAAATTCTGCTTGTGAACTATTGCATAAAATACAACGTAGACAATATAAATTACATGAGAGTAAAAAAGTAAAAGTCCCCTTTTCTTTTCCATCCCACTCCCCTCCCCGGAAGTATAATGAGTAGCTGTCAAGAGATCTAGACATTTTTGTAGCATTTACATATATGATGACTGGAGGATTTAAAAAATCATTTTATATGTATTGTTTCGAGATTTGCCTTTTTCGTATATTAATATGTATATGTCTTGGAGATTTTTCCCTTCCCTCATTCTTTTTATTTTTTAAATTCTTTTTAGATTTAACGTTGTATAGTTCTTTTTTTTTTCCCCTCATTCTCTTTTAACTGCTGGCATTGACATAATAAATGTAGAAAAGTTATTTAACCATTCCTTATTGATAGCTATTCAGTTATATTCAAATTTTCTATAACCAGCGCCACAATTTATATATTTCTTTCTTCATATGTGAAAGGATTTTTGTAGGAAATATTCCTAGATGTAAAACTAACGGGTCAAAGAGCATTACGTGCTTTAGATTTTGACCGATACTGCCAAGTTACATGGGAAAAAATTTATAACCACATCAGTTTGAGTGTCCATTTCCGCTCAATTTTGCTAATACTGTTGATGTTCACCAATCTGAAGGGCAGAAAATGATATTTCTTTGTATTTGATATTTGTTTTTGTTTTATATCCCAGATTATTAGTGATGGTTGAACATCTTTTTACATGTGTAAGGTCATGTTTATTTATTCTGTGAATTGCCTGTTTATATCTTTTGGTCACTTTCCATTGGGTTGATTGCTTTTTGTTATTGATTTATAGACACTCTTTATGCATTACTAGTATTTATCCTTTATTAAATGTGTTCTCTGCTGCTCGTCCATGATTCTTTTGTCATATGAATAGTTTTAAGTCTTATACAGTCAAATCTGTCAATGCTGTTTATAATTTCTGGTTTCTGTATCTTGCTAAAGGAAATCAACTTCACTACCACAATTTTTTTTTAACTTTTATGTTTTTCTAATATTCTTATGGTTGTCCTTTTTTAGGTATAGATATTTTACATACATGTAATTTATTTTAAGTAATATGTGTGCTAGATAATTAATTTTATTTATAATTGGATATCCTGTGGTCTGAACAAAATTTATTAAGTACTCTGTTTTTTTATTCCACCTATATGAAATATCATCTTTGTCATAATTAGCTCTCACTTATACAGGGGTTTGTTTCTCAAAAAGATTTTATTGCATTGATCTTTTTAAATGTTTCGGCACCAGTTCCGTATGATTTGAACTTCTATTGCCTTATTATAAATGTTGTAAGAGTAAGCCCTTCCCCCAACTTGTTTTTGTACTTTTTCAAAAATTTCTTGGCTGCTCTTTATTTTGTCTCTTCCAGATAAATTTTTAAATTAGCTTATTAAGTTTCATGAAAAAAAAATACCGTTGATAGGGGTTGCATTAAATTTATAGATAAGCTTGGAAAAAATTGCTATTTTTATAACACTGAACCTTACCATCGATGAATGTGTTATGTGTCTCCATTTATCAGGCCTTTTACGTGCTTCATTAAAAATTTGTAGTTTTCTTTTATTGGCCTCTCCCATTTATGGCTACATAGATTCCTCTGTATATTGTTGTTTTTCATGCTTGATATATGACATCCTTTTCCATTGCATCTGATAATTGGTCATTGTAAGTCTGTAGGAATCCTGACACCATTTGTGTGTTGCTATTATACCTGCCATCTTAATGAACTCTCTTACTGGTTCTAACAGTTCATCAACTGATTCTCTTGAGTTCTCTAGGTAGATCATCATACCATTTGTAAATAGTTACAGCATTTATCGCTCTGATTTTTCCTATGATTTCATTGTCCATTATTGGTGAGAGTAAGCATCTTTGTCTTACTCCTCACTTCAGTGGGAATGCTTCTACAATATTTCATCCTTAATTATGATGTGTAATATGGTTTCTCATTTATATGTGTTAAAGAATAAACAAATTTCTGCTTTGTGTTTTAGGTTGCGAATCTTTCAGAAGCACTCTTATCTTAATCTCTTCAGAGAGAATATAGTGGGGTAGTGGGCTGCAGCCTCAAACAATGGAAATCTCGCTGAACTTTTCATAGAATAAGGGTACAAAGAGTTCAGCTTATGCAAGCGTACCCATCAGGGTTCAACCAAATAAAGAGAACTGTAGGAGATATATATTAAAGAAATTTATTGTAAGTAGTTGACTTACATGATTTAGAAAACATTACACGAAACATTTTATAGCCAGTGTCTGAATTTTGTTTTAATATTATTATGTCTAAGAGATTTGCTTCATAGACATTTGCCTTTTTAAAGGGGGAGTCATATTTCTCATTTAATACAAGAGGGTCTGTTATGGATTGAATTGTGTCCCCCAAAAATATGTGTTGTAAATCCTAACCTGTATGCCTGTGGTTTCGGAGCCCTAGTGGCGCAGTGGTTAAGAACTTAGATGCTAACCAAAAAGTCAGCAGTTTGAATCCACCAGCCCCTCCTTGGAAACCCTATGAGGCAGTTCTACTCTGTCCTATAGGGTCACTATGAGTTGGAATTGACTTAACAACAACGGCTTTGGTTTTCTGGTTTATGCCTGTGGTTATAATCCCATCTGAGAATGAATTTTCTGTTATGTTAATGAGGCAGGATTAGTGTAGGGTGTGTCTTGAGTCAATCTCTTACAAGAGATAGAAGGAGCAAGCAGAGAAGAGAGAAGACTCATGCCAAGCCAAGTGAAGACCGCCCAGGAGCAGAAGCTCAGAAGAGACAAGGACCTTCTTCCAGAGCAGACAGAGAGAGAAAGCCTTACTTTAGAGCTAGCACCCTGAATTTGGGCTTTTAGCCTCCTAAACTATGAGAAAATAAATTTCTGTTCTTTAAAGCCACCCATTTGTAGTATTTCTGTTAAAGTAGCACCAGATAACTAAGACAGGGTCTTTCTTATATTAGTCTAAGGAGCCCTGGTGGTGCAACAGTTAAGCCCTTGACTCCTAACAGAAAGTTTGGAGGTTTGAACCCACCCAGAGGTTCGGGGAGAAAGACACGGTGATCTGCTCCCATAAAGATTACAGCCTAGGGAAACAGAAAAACCAATCCTCAACTTTATATAGAACGGCAAGAGGCCTCAAATAGCTAAAGCAATGTTGAAAGAGAAGAACAAATGAGGAGGACTCATGCATCCTCATTTTAAAACATACTATACAGCTACTGTAATCAAAACAGCCTGGTACTGGTATAAAAATAGACACATAGACCAATGCAATAGAATTGAGAAATCAGACATAAACCCACACATCTATGGTCAACTGATTTTTGACAAGGGTGCTAAGTCCATTCAATGGGGCAAGAAGAGTCTCTTCTATAAATGGTGCTGGGAAAATTGGATTTCCTTATGCAGAAAAATGAAATAGGATCTATGCCTCACACTATGCTCAAAAATAAATTCAAAGTGGAATAAAGACCTAAACGTACAAACTAAAACCATAAAATTCTTAGAATAAAAAGCAGGGACAACTCTGTCAGGCCTAGCTTTTTACAATGGATTATCTAATATAAAAACAAAAGTACAAACAGCAAAAGACAAAATAAATCAATGGGACCTCATAAAAATTAATAACTTTTGTTCATCAAAATACTACACCAAAACAGTGAAAAGACAAGCTACTGACTGAGAGTTTCTTCAAAAACCATATGTCGGGGGCAAGGCCAAGATGGCAGAGTAGTCAGACACTTCCTGTGGTCTCTCTTACAACAAAGAACAAACAAACAAGTAAATCTGTTACATATGACAATCTAGGAGCCTTGAGCATCAAAAGCAAAGTTGAGGAATCAGACTGAGTGGCAGGGGGAGGGAGAGATGGTTCGGAAGCAGCAAGGACTTGCCAGACCTGACCTGCCCTTCAGGCCAGATCAGCTCGTGTACACGATGAGGCAAGCAGTGGCGCTTGGGAGGCATTTTCCACAAGAGGAGTGACCCAGCAGCAGAGAGTCTACTTGGGCATCCAGAACCAGTGAGAAGCGGTGCTTGATCAGTGAAAGATAAGTGCTTCTGTCTGGCCTACCACACAGATCAAAAAACACTCCCTTTGGGAAAAACCTCTCTCCCATTTACCTTTCCCCTCCCTGCTCTGCACCAGGTTTCAGGCTGGCTTCAGTGATTGCCAAGTCCCCTGGGCCAGAAGTAGGACCTGTCACGTGCCCTGAGCCATTCTCCCAGCCTTACAGAGGAAACACATTAACAAACAGGGAAAAAAACAATCTGCTGGCTCCCCTAAGCCAGGTACTCAGGGTAGGCACAGTTCCTTTGCCTAGGCACAAGCATAAGGGGTCCATGGACTTTGAATGCCTTTCACCCCTGCGTAGACTTGTGTGGGCCCATTTCAACAGCATAGGCCCTCATTACTACAGTACAACAGGGTATATACCTGAAGTCTAACTTCAGCTGTTTCAGCTATATGGTGAAGTGGCAGTTTCGTGACATTTGACACCGCTCTGCCCATTAAGCAGGGTCCTCACCCACCCACACCAGGGCTCTGAGGACTGGTGGCTCCACCCATGCCACCTAGCCACCCACGACAAGGGTCCAAGAATAAGTGATGCCCCCTAGTCCTTACAGCCAACAGCATTGGGTGCTCATAGTCTGGCTGCAAAATGCACCCACCTATGCACTCTAGGGAACAGGGACACGCTTTCCTCCCAGACACTCAGGGGCAGACGTCAGGCCCCTGCCTTGTTCAGCACATGACCCCCTACTGCAGCCAGATACCTGTGCCTACACCAATCACCCATGCCTGTCTAGGACTGTAGGTGAGAGCCTACACCACACACTTGGTGACTGACTACCTGGACACCTGAGCTGATTCATACAAGGAAAGAAAACAGGCACATAGGCTCACATACCTAGTAACAGCTCTAACCACATGGTGACAGGACCTTAGAACTTCAAAGGCACCAATAATCAAACTAGCTCACATGAGCAGCCTATTTGGGCATATCAAAACAAAATGAAACAAGAAGCTAGGACATGGTAAGCAAACATGAAATAAATAAATATAATAAATTATTGATGGCTCAGATCAATAGTCAATATAAAATTACATAAAGAGGCAGACCATGATGGCTTCAGCAAGCTCCCAGAACAAAGGATCAAGAAATTTTCTGGAGGAAGAGAACTTCTTGGAATTACCGGAGGTAGAATACAAAAGATTAATTTACAGAACTCTCCAAGAAATCAGGAAGAAGTTCAGTCAAAACACAGAACAAGCCAAGGAACACACAGACAAAGCAAGAGAGGAACTTAAGAAGATTAGAGAAGAGCAATAATGACATATTTAATAGGCTGTAAGAATCCATAGAGAGACAGCAATCAGAAACCCAGAATATTAGCAATAAAATTTCAGAATTAGACAACTCAATAGAAAGTCATAGGAGCAGAAGTGAAGCAATGGAAGTCAGAATTAGTGAGACTGAAGATAAAGCACTTGACACCAACTTATTTAAGGAAAAATCGGATAAAAGGATTAAAAAGAGAAGAAGAAACCCTAAGAATTATGTGGGACTCTATCAAGAGGAATAACCTACAAGTGATTGGAGTACCAGAACAGGGGAGGATAACAGAAAATACAGAGAGAATTGCTGAAGATTTGTTGGCAGATAACTTCCCTGATATCATGAAAGATGAGAGATATCTATCCAAGATGCTCATGGAACCCCACATAAGGTAGATCCCAAAAGAAAGTCACCAAGACATATTATAATCAAACTTGCCAAAGCCAAAGATAAAGAGAGAATTTTAACAGCCGCTAGGGATGAATGAACAGTCATCTACAAAGGAGAGTCAATAAGACTAAGCTCGGACTACTCAGCAGAAACCATGCAGGCAAGAAGCCAATGGAATGACATATATAAAGCCCTGAAGGAAAAATATTGCCAGCCAAGAATTCTATATCCAGCAAAACTGTCTCTCAAATATGATGGTAAAATTAGGGCATTTCCAGATAAACAGAAGTTTAGGGAATTTGTAAAAACCAAACCAAAATTACAAGAAATACTAAATGGAGTCCTCCGGTTAGCAAATCAGTAACATCAGATAACAACACAAGACTAGAACACAGTACAGGGCAACCAGGTATAAACCCAGAGAGGGAAGTCACAAAAATTAATCAAAGCTAAAACACTGAAAATAGGGAAACAGAGATGTCAATATGTAAGAAATGACAACATTAAAACAAGAAAGAGGGACTAAAAAATGTAGTCATAGATTTTCCATATGGAGATGAAGTTAAGGCAATATAAAGAAATAAAAGATTGGTTTAAACTTAGAAAAATAGGGGTAAATATTAAGGTAACCACAATGGAAACTAACCATCCTACACATCAAAATAGAAAACGAGAAAAATATAAAGACTCAGCAAATACAAACTCAACAACAATGAAAAAGATGAAAAGAAAATACATAAAGAAAAACGACTCAATAAATTTCTGAAATTTTATTGTTCATCTTCTGGATTTCTGATTGCTGTCTATCTATGGATTCTTACAGGCTATTAAATTTGTCATTATGCTCTTGAATAACCTTCTTAAGATCCTCTGTTGCTTTGTCTGTGTGTTCTTTAGCTTGTTCTGCCTTTTGTCTGATTATAATATATCTTGGTGACTTTCTTTTGGGACCTACCTTATGTGGGATTCCATGAGCATCTTGGGTAGATATCTCTCATCAAATTAAGTGGAACAAAGAAACTGTCAACAACACACAAAAAAAGACATCAAAATGACAGCACTAAACTCATACCTATCAATAATTACACTGAATGTAAATGGACTAAATG
>NW_004443971.1:13106968-13111948 GCF_000243295.1 Trichechus manatus latirostris
CCTAGAGGAAATGGACAAATTTCTAGAAACTCACTACCCACCTAAACTAACACAAACAGAGGTAGAACAACTAAATAAACCCATAACAAAAGAGATTGAAAAGGTAATTAAAAATCTCCCAGCAAAAAAAAGCCCTGGCCCGGACGGTTTCACTGGAGAATCCTATCAAACTTACAGAGAAGAGTTAACACCGCTACTGCTAAAGGTATTTCAGAGCATAGAAAAGGATGGAATACTCCCAAACTCATTCTTTGAAGCCAGCATGATACCAAAACCAGGTAAAGACACCACAAAAAAAGAAAATTACAGACCAATATCTCTCATGAACACTGATGCAAAAATCCTCAACAAAATTCTAGCCGATAGAATTCAACAACATATCAAAAACCATATATCCGACAAGAATCTAATAACCAAAATATGTATAAAACTTTGACAACTTAACAGTAAAAAGACAAATAATCCAATCATAAAATGGGCAAAGAACTTGAATAGACATTTCACCAAAGAGGACATTCAAATGGCCACCAAACACATGAAAAGATGTTCATTGTCATTAGCCATCATATAGATACAAATCAAAACCACAATGAGATACCATTTCACTTCCACTATGATGGTGAAGATAAAAAAACAAACAAATAAAAAAACAGAAAATAACAAATGTTGGCAAGGATGTGGAGAAATTGAAACCCTTATCCATTGCTAGTGGGAATACAAAATGGTACAGCCATTGTGGAAAACAGTATGGCAGTTCCTCAAAAAACTATCATATAACACAGCAATTCCACTTCTAGATATATACCCAAAAGACTTGAAAGCAGAAACTCAAAAAGAGACTTGTACACCAATGTCCACTGCAGTACTATTCACAATAGCCAAAAGGTGGAAACAACCTGAATTCTCATCAACAAATGAATGGCTGAGCAAACGATGGTACATACACACAATGGAATAAAAAATATGACTCAGCCAATAGAAGAAATGAATTTTTTTTTTTTTATTGTACTTCAGGTGAAGGCTTACAGAACAAATAGTTTCTTATGAAACGGTAGTACACATATTGTTTTATGACCTTAGTTAACAACCCCAGAACATGTCAACCGTCTGGTGGAGGCCTTGGTAGCTGTGGTCCGTTAGTCCTTCGGACTAATCTTTTCCTTGTATCCTGCTCTCTTCATTCTCCCTTGCTCCTGAAGGGGTGAGACCAGTGGAGTATTTTAGATGGCTGCTCACAGGCTTTTAAGACCCCAGACACTACTCACCAAGGTAGAATGTAGAACATTGTCTTTATAAACTTGTTATGGCAATTGAGCTAGATGTTCCCCAAGACCATGGTCCCCACAATCCTCCGCCGAGCAATTCAGTCCCTCAGGGAGTTTGGATGTGTCTATGGGGCTTCCATGACCTTTCCTTGTACAAGTTGTGCTGGTTTCCCCTGTATTGTGTACTGTCTCACCCTTCACCCAAGATACCACTTATCTATTGCCTATTTAGTAAGAAATGAATTCTTGATATATGCCACAATATGGATGGAGCTGGGAAACATGCTAAGTGAAATAAGTCAATCACAAAAGGACAAATATTGTATGACCTCACTTATATAAAAAGACAAGAAAAGGTAAATGTATAGAAAACAAGGCGGGAGGGAGGGGGAAAGCGATGGGTTAATGGTGATGGAAATATGGCATTGAGTAAGGGTACGGTTGCACAGCCAATTATTGTAATTGCTGTCAATAAATTGTACACCTATAAATAGTCAGAAAAAAAAAGATTACAGCCTAAGAAACCTATGGGGAAGTTCTACTCTGTCACATGGGGCTGCTATGAGATGGAGTTGACTGGAGGACACCCAACAACAATAGCATATTAATACATTTCCACATATTAGCACCTTAAGATGTTAGCATTTATTCCTGGCTAGCTAAGGATTGTATCAAGAATAGGTGTTGAATTTTATCAAATGTTTTCTTCTTTGGGCATTAATAGAGCTAATCATAAGGGTTTTTCTCCTTTAATCTACTACTAACCTTATTACATAACCATCCTTGCATTCCTGGGATAAGTGCTATCTGATCATGATGTATTCTTTTAATACTCTAATAAAAACAATTTATTTAATAACTTATTAGAAAGTTTTTCCTTGAGATTAGTCTATGTTTTTTTGTGTATTTCTTTATGTGTTCATTCTCTTCTTCAATAAATGTATAATAAGTGCCTACTATGTACCAGGCACAATGCTAGAGATTTTGGAATCAGGGATATGATAGACTTACTGAATTATTTGGAAAGCTTTTCATTTTGTTTTCAATTTGCTTAACAAGTTTAAATATTGTTGAAATTATCTGTTCTTCAAATATTTGGTTTTTCCATGACAACATCTGAACCTGATTTCTGTTTGTTGTTTGCTTTTTGCTGGGGTGGGAAATCTTTGACTTCCTTTTAAAATTCTTCAGTTTTTTTTTAATCTATTCACATTTTCTACCAGTCCTTGAAGCAATAGTAATAATTTACATTTTCCTAGAACACTGCCCATTTTTTGCCACATTTTCAAAAATGTCATGGAGTTCTGGGTGGTAGTCTCTTGTAATTTTTAATATGCAATATGCAAGCTATACAAAAAAGTATAAAAATACTATGAACACTCAACTTAAGAAATAAAATTGTACTAATACAATTGAAGTTCCTTTCTGTATCCTTCCCCTATCAACTAATTCCCCTGTCCTCCCCTCCCCTAGACGTATATCTTTCTCTTATGTTTCTTAATAAATTTATAAGCTGTAAATATCCAAAGCTGTACGATATTGTTTTGCATATTTTTTAACTTTATAAAAATGGTATAAAATAGTATATGTTTCTTACAGAACTTGCTGTTTTTCCTTTTTATTATTGTAAAAATATATACAACATGACATTTGCCATTCAACATTTTCAGGTATATAATTTAGTGATATCAATTACATTAATAATGTTGTACAACCATCACTCATAATCATTGCCAAATTTCCCATCACCATAAACAGAAACTCACTGCCTCCTAAAAAATGATTCTCCCTTTTCCCCTCCCTTTCCCACAACCACTAATAAACTAATCAAATTTAGACTCTATACATTTGCCTATTGTTATTTCATGTAAGTGAAATAATATTTGTTTTTGAAATACGATATTTGTCCTTTTGTGATTGACTTATTTCAACGACCATATGTTTTCAAGGTTCACGCATGTTGTCGCATGAGTTAGGACTTCATTTCTCTTTATGACTGAGTACTATTCCATTGTAAGGGTGTATCACATTTTGTTTATCCATTCATCCACTGATGACATTTAGGTTGTTTCCATCTTTCGGCTATTGTGAATAGTGCTGCTGTGAACATTGGTGTACATGTGTCTGTCCGTGTTGCTACTTTTAGGTCTCTTGGGTATATACCTGGAAATTGGAATTACTGTGCCATGTGGTAGTTCTATGTTTAACTTTCTGAGGAACCACCTGTGATGGTTCATGTTATGTGTCAACTTGACCGGGCTATGATTCTCGGTGGTTTGGCAGACACTGTGTAATCACCTTCCATTTTGTGATCTGATGTGAGCAGTCAATCAGCTGAAAGGAGAGTTTCCTAGGGTGTAGTCCCTGCCTCCAGTATATAAATGGACGTTCTGGCAAAGCTTTCTTGCTCTCTCTCGACTCTCCTCATCACCTGATCTCTGGTTATTGGGACATAAGCCTGCAGAACCCTCTTGCCTACCACTTGACCTGCAGATTTTGGATTTGCCAACCCCCACAACCCCATCAATCAGCAGAGGCCTCCAGCCTGTCACCTGACTTGCAGATTTTGGGTTCGTGAACCCCTACAACTATGTGAGCCAGTAGAGGTCTTCAGCTTGTTGCGTGAGCCATGGATTTGGGGATTACCAGCCCCCACAATTGCATGAGACATTTCCTTGAAATAAATTTCTCTCTATGTATATTTATATACACTTCACTGGTTTTGCTCCTCTAGAGAACTCGGACTAAGACACTGCCAAACTGTTTTCCATAGCAGCTGGTACCATTTTGCATTTCCACCACAATGGAAAGGGTTCCTATTTCTGTACATCCTCACCAACATTTTTTATTTTCCTTTTTTAATCTTAGTCATCCTAGTGGAAGTGAAATGATATCTCATTGTGGTTTTGATTTGCATCTCTCTGATGGCTAATGAAGAGCCCTGGTAGCACAACAGTTAAGCTCTCAGCTGCTAACCATAAGGTTGGCAGTTCAAACCCACTCAGAAGCTCTACAGGAGAAAACCTGTCCAAGAAAACTCTGTGGGGCAGTTCTACTCTGTCACATGGGGTCACTATGAGTCAGGGTTGACTTGACGGCATACCACAACAAGAACAATGGCTAATGGAGGAGCTCTCCTGGTATAATAGGTGCCCAGCTGTTCACTGAAAGGTTTGTGGTTTGAACCCGCCCCATTACAGCCTAGAAAACCCTGTGGGGCAGTTCTCCTCTGACATATGGGGTCACTATGATTCAAAAACCAATTTGAGGGTGCCCAACCATAACAAATGGCTAATAATGTTGAGCATCTTTCCAAGTGCTTGTTGGTCATTTGAATATCCTCTTTGGTGACTGTTTAAGTCTATTGCCCATTTTTTGATTGGGTTGTCTTTTTGTTGTTAAGCTGTAGAAGTTTTATATATATATTTTTGGATCTATGATTCTCCAAGATTTTCTCCTAATGTATAGGCTGGCTCTTCACTTTTTTATAAAGTCCTTTGAGGAACAAAATTATTTAATTTTTATGAGGTCCCATTAATCTGTTTTGTCTTTTATTGCTCATGCTTTTGTTATAATATCTGATAATTCATCTTTGAAAACTAGGCCTCAAAGTCACATCCCTGGATATCCATTTGCAAAAAAATGAAACAGGACCCATACCTCACACCGTATACAAAAACTACTTCAAAATGGATCAAAGACCTGAATATAAAGC
>NW_004443971.1:13113771-13121409 GCF_000243295.1 Trichechus manatus latirostris
AATTGGAAGAGCGTAGTCAATGTCACTGAACTCTGTATGTAGAAATTTTTGAAATGGTGTATCTTTGGCTATGTGTATTTTCACCAAAAAAAAAAAAAAAAAGGTTGAGAATTTAGAGGGTTAATATGTTGTGGGGTTGTTAACCAATGTCATAAAACAACGTGTACTACAGTTTCATGAGAAACTATTTGTTCTGTAAGCCTTCACCTGAAGTATAATAAAATATAAAAAAAAAAAAAAATCACATCCCTCTTATCTTCTAAAAAATTTTTGGTTTGAGTTTTCACATTTAAGTCCTTGATCCATTTTGAACTGGGTTTTGTGTTTGGTGTGAGGCATGGATCCTGATTCATCAGAACTTGCTTGTTTTCACTTAATGTTATGCTTCTGAGATTCCTCCACATTAATATGTACAATACTCAGTTGCATTTATCTATCACAATGTTTTTATCCATTCTCCTGTTAGTGAACACTTAGGTTACTTCCAGTTTTTTGCTATTACTAACAATGTTGCTACGAATATTCTTATATACAAATTTTTGTGCGTATGTATGAGAGTCTCTAAGATATGTTTGTAGGGGTGAAATTGCTAGGTTATAGGATGTGCATGTCTCCTATTTTATTAGATTTTGACAAATTGTTCCCAAAAAATGGCTTACCAGTTTATATTCCCACCATCAAGACATGAGTTCCTATTGTTCTACAGCTTTGCCATCTCTTAGTCTTGTCAAATTTAAAAATTTTTGTGATCCTTTAACTTTTATTTGCTCTTCCCTGATTATCAGTGGTTGAGCATCTTTTAATTTGTCTATCAGTCATTTATTTTATTTTATTTTCATCTATGTTTTGTCTTTTGTGACTTGCCAATTCATAAATTTTGTCTACTTTTCTATTGAGTTCTTTGCACTTATAGTATTTTTAAGTCTTCTATAACACACTTTCATTCTAAATATTATTTACATTTTCTCCCTTTTTTCCTTTATCAGACCATAGGTTTATTTTATATTTTCTAACACTACCTTTTATTAATCTTTTACAGTTTTGTATTTATTATATTTAATTACATTCTGCTTTTTATCTTTTTAATTCCACACTCAGCCTCCCTGAGTTTTATTTTTGTATTTAGTTCCTTTGGTTGTTTTCTCATTTTATTCATTTTCTATGTTGTTTTCTAACAAATACCTTGAAAGCTATTACTTCTGTTCTAAGTACCACTTAACCATGTCCCAAAGGTTTTGGTCTATGGTGTTCTATTTTCATTCATTTCTAAGTAGCTGGTAATTTCCATTTGGATTCTTTCCTCAACCCAAGAGATATTTAGAAGAGTGATTTTCTATTTCCAAAAGGATGCTAGATTTTCATGATTAATTTTTCAGTTCTATTGCTGTGTAACCAAAGAATATGGCCTATAAAATTACTATTTTCAGGAATATATTAAAGTTGTCTTCATGGGTCTAATATATGGCCAATATTTTCTACGGATATTTGAAAAGAATATGTATCCTCTGATAGGCACTATACACACATACACACAATAAATTTCGTTAACTGTGTTATTCAAAACTATATTCTTTAATTTTGTCTATTTGATCTGTTGGTTTCTAGGGGAGGTAAAATAATGTCCCCCAGTGTGATTATGGAAACCTTGGTGGTACAGTGGTTAAGTACTGCTAACCAAAAGGTCGGTAGTTCAAATCCACCAGGTGCTCATTAGAAACTCATGGGGCAGTTCTACTCTGTCCTATAGGGTTTCTATGAGTTGGAATCAACTCGACAGCAATGAGTTTGTTTGTTTGTTTTAGTGTGATTATGGAAGATCTATTTCTGCTTGTGTTTCTAAAGTTATTATTTCATGTATAGCATTGAAAGCAGTGCATTCTATTTGCTAGAATTTGCCCAATATATCATATCTCTTTTAATTACTATCTTTTCAACATTTTTGTGTCGTGTGTGTGTGCATATGTATCTCATAAAGTGTATAGGCTAGATTTCATTTAACACTGATGTCGGATATTTCCAGATGTCTCTCTTCCCTATTGATCTTGAACCAATTCAGAAATACATTGGAGCTGGATAGGGAGCTAAGTGCACCCCCCTCCACTATACCATTGCTGCAAAGGTATACAGTATACACATGCATAAAGGTATACGTATACAGTGATTGTGTGTTTGTGTGTGTGTGTGTGTGTGTGTATGAGCCCTGATGGCACAGTGGTTAAGAGCTTGGCTGCTAACCAAAAGGTCAGCACTTCAAATCCACCAGCCACTCCTTGGAAGCCCTATGGGGCAGTTCTACCTGTCCTATAGAGTGGCTATGAATCAAAATTGGCTCAATGGCAATGGGTAGTATGTGTATATATATTATATATGTGTGTGTGTATATATATATATGTATATAACTGTATACAACTTGATGGCAACAGCATTTGGTGGATACATATATATATATATAGCTGGACTGGAGAATGCAGCTTGAATTCAAGGACGTAATCGGCTTTCCAATACATCACACCACCATCTTGTCCCAATGTCCCCAGTCCCAAATCTAAGAAGAGGAACTGGAAAGTAGGGAAACTGGACCTGTAGAGCAGGTGCTTAAACATCCAGATGACTAGAAGATTTGTGATTGTTTCTCACCCCACTGAGTGCAGAAGCTCAAAGAAACTACATCTGCATATTACCTATAACAATCCAGCCCCTGCAAAAAACGGTGGGTCAGTGGATGTCAGATTTGCCATCTAATTAAACAAATAAGCTCTTCATCCTGACATTGGGAAGAGGGAATGAGAGATTTTTAAAATTTCTATGAGAGGATAAATATTCCTATTTTAAAAAATACTTGTTCCAGTTTAAGTAGGTTACTACCAGAAACGCAGAGCCTTATTCATCCCCTACAAACTCTTCCCATAAGGCTCTAAATATTGTCTTTGTTGACCCCAACTCCCACCCTTGCTCACCTTCTGACACCTTTCCACTCTGTCCTCTGGAGCTCACGGTCAGCCCCTTCTCTTGGTACAGATGAATTGTCCATGCTCCTCTCTGGTGGCAGCCTCACCACTTTTCCATCTCTTCTTGACTACTCAGTGACATCACTCAGACAATTCTCTCTCCTGGGCCATCAAAAACATGTTGCAATTTTTCTCATCTTGATAGAAAGAAAACCGCTCTTAACAATACACGTTTTTGCCCTCACCATTTCACCAAAATTACTCTTGTCCACGTTGCCAATGGCTTCCACATTACTAAATCCACTGGTCAGCTTCCAATCTCCTTCTTACTTGACCTATCATAGCATTTGCCCCTATAGATCACTCTCTTCTCCTTTCAATATTTTCTTCAATTACTTTCAGGATCCCACACTCTTCTGGTTTCCCTTCAGTCTCAAAGATAGATCTTCATTCTCCTTGGCAAGTTTATCTTTTCTCTCCGTCTCTAAGCTTTGAGGTACCCCAGGCCTCAGTCCTTGTCTAAACTCATTGTCTTGGTGACTTCATCCAGGCTCACAGTTTTAATTACCACCTATATGCTAATTGGAGCCCTGGTGGCACAGTGTTTAAGAGCTTGGCTGTTAACCAAAAGGTCAGCAGTTCATATCCACCAGGTGTTCCTTGGAAACCCTATGAGGCAGTTCTAGTCTGTCCTATAGGGTCACCATGAGTCGGAATCAACTCAACGGCAACTAGTTATATGCTAATTACTCCCACAATTATAGCTCCAGCCTGGATCTATCCATGGCCTTTGCAGCAATGATATCCCTTTTTTCCCTGACACTGATAACCCTGCTGTATGTTACTAAAGTCAATGGCCGGAGAACATGTGCCTTTTCTCTGTCAACTCAGTCAGGACTGTATGGTCCTCCTTGCTACATCAACTTTACTTTGGCTCTGTGTATCCTCCTGAAGTCCAACTATGACACCCATTTGATTCCCGTAGGTTGTGGTGGTGTTTGATAAAAGAAAAACAAGCAAACAAAACCTTGAGGCAGAATAAGATTTTTCTGACCCAAATACTTTAAGAACTGAAAGGATAGAGTTAAACCATTTAATTTAAGGAGTGCTTAACAAAGAAAACAAAGAAAAACTATTTTTTTCTTTAAGTTTGAATATATTTTTGAATTGGAAATATCAGTATGACATCAGTATGAACCCATGATGTGTTTTTATCTTTAAAAAAAAAAAAAGTTTTCAGCTTATCTACAAAGGCCTAGAAATGACGATCCACTTGCAGTAAGCATCGCTGGTGCCTAGACTCTGGACTTTAAATACCATTTTTTCCACTAAAAAGAAGCAGGTCTCCTTATAAATATGGCTGATTCCAGGTCCAAGGTAGCAAACATCATGCCAGATAGCAAGGAAGTTTTCAAAAACCACTAAAGTTGTATCAAAAGGGCTAGGAATAGTACTTCAAGAGGCTACTTGCTAGACTGGGACAATTAGAGCTTCAATAAGAGTGAAATTTCAATGGTTTGAAACACATAAAATCCATGAGGTCCTAAGGATACCAAAAAAAAAGAAAAACCCTGACAAATTTTGTCACCATTGGTTCACCACTAGGGAACCAATCCATTATTTTGAAAGCTGATAAATAAAGGGAAAGAATCAAACATCTATCCTGCTTTCCTGTAGGAACTTGTTAGTTGCCATCAGTTTGCCTCTGACTCATGGCGACAGATGTACAACAGAATGAAACATTGCCCAGTCCTGCACCATATTCACAATCCTGGGTATTCTCAAGTCCATTGTTGTGGCTGTTGTGTATTTTGAGTGCCGTCCAACCTAGGGGGCTCATCTTCTAGCATTATATCGGAAAATTTTCTGTTGTGATCCAGAAGGTTTTCATTGGCTACTTTTCAGAAGAAGATGGCCAGGCCTTTCTTCCTAGTCAGTGTTAATCTGGAAGCTCTGCTGAAATCTGTCCACCATGGGTGACCCAGCTGGTATTTCAGATACCAGTGGCAGAGCATCTGTAGTAGTGAAAACTCATGCTCTATTTAAAAGTAGAACAAAGGCGTTCATTAAAAGTTTATTCAAATACAGTTCAAACCTGGAACTATGTGGCTCATGAAAATAAAACCACAATGTCTAGGGGCATGATAATCACACAAACATTTTTATAGGGTTTAGACAAAGAACGGGGGCTACAATATTCTGGTTGGTTTTCAGGCAATTAGGGAAGTTAGAGGTGGGCTTTCTTAAAGTGGGCACTTGTCAGTGATTGGGGGTAATATATAGGCGGACTTGAGTGATTGGCGACTTATCTAAGATTGCAGGGGTATGTGCAGGTAGGGGTACACGGGGGATTACAGGACAATGATTGGACATACTTTTCTGGGAACATGCTATTAAACTGCTTTCTCAAGCATGTCTTTTCTGGGGGTCCATTATAAAGATTTTTTGATAATGCTGTGCTTCAAGACCCTCTGGGAATGGGGCTGTAATATCCTGCTTGTGCTTGACCACAGAGGAAAAGATTTCCTTCAGGGTATGTTTTTAGGAATGACTAAAGGTTAAGTACAGGAGAGAAAAACTACTGTTGTAAAATGAGGTTTGTTCTCAGGCCTGGGCCAGAGTCTTCTACTTATACAAAATGCCTCATGTAATTTTGGGGTGCTCTCTCTCTCTCTTCTAACGTCATAGCAACATGCAAGCCACCACAGTATGACAAACTGACAGACAAGTGTTGGATATAGACTATACCAACTAAACGTATAAACGTTTAGTTTGTCACCTTTATCCAACCCCTCACAACAGTTTTTCAAAGCTAATGATTTAAAAAAAAAAAAAAATCACAACTTGTGACCTGATTCTAACCCTAATCTGGTCCAAATAGTTAAGTGCTGGGCTACTAACCAAAAGATTGATGGTTCAAATCCACCCAGAGGTGCCTCAGAAGAAAGGCCTGGCGATCTGTTTCCAAAAGCTCTCTGAAACGCATGGGGTTGACGAGTCAGAAACAACTTGATGGCAACCAGTTTGGTTTTGGTTTTAATCTAGTCCATACTCAGTCCTGAGGGAGAGAAAATGTAAAATAACTTACGGAGTTGGCATGTAGGAGAGTACCATAACCTCATCCATAGCAGCTACTTTCCTCACTGCTCTGATAAATGTTCTCTTTTCTCCCTCCTCCTAGAACTGCTGACCATTGGGATTTCCTCAGTGCAGCATCCCCAAAGAAGCTACCTCTTGGATACCCTGCAGTCCCTCTTCTTTCCTTCCTCCCCATCTGAGCTGAAGCACATTATCGTTCTGGTACACCTGGCAGATCCTGACCCCAAGTGGCTTGATCAAATGGTCTCCAACATCTCAAGCCTCTTTAAACCATATATACAGGCCAGACAGCTAGTCGTGATCAATACTCCTCTTAAAAACTATCTTCCCTTAAAGGACCCTAAGAAAAAGTTTAATGACACTCCCGCCTACATAGCCTTCCGCTCCAAGCAGAACATGGATTATGCCTTCCTCATGAACTTTGCTACCAACCATTCTGACTATTTCCTGATGATCGAAGATGGCGTGAAATGTGCCCCCGGATTTGTTACCCAGATTGCTACTATACTGTCTGCCTGGGAATACAAACCTTATGTTACCCTGGAGTTCTCTGAGCTGGGCTTCACTGGAAAACTCTTTCGCACTAGAGACCTTCCCCGCTTTGTTCATTTCCTTCTCCTCTTCTACCAGCAAATGCCCTGTGACTACCTCCTTTCCCATTTTCTTGACCTCCTCATGAAGAAAAAACCAATCCAGTTTTTCCCTTCGCTCTTCCAGTACATGGACAATTACTCCTCCTCTGATGGCAAATTCAGTAGCCTCAACAATAAAGAGCTTGAGGAAAATGACATTGACTATCCCAGCAACCCTGCTGCCTCCATCTACACTAGCCTGCAGGTTGCCAACGGCTCTGTTGTCATGAATGCCTATAGCCTGGATGAGAATTTCTTTTACACCAAGGAGGCTAAGGCTGGCAGCCATCTCACTGTGGTTTTGAACATACCCGCTAAAGTGATCCAAGTTCAAGTGCTGACTGGCTCTGACCAAAAAGGGGAGAATCAGTTGAAAGAGGGGCAAGTAGAACTGGGCTATGATACTTCTAACAGGTACAATGACTGTGATGACTATATCCTGCTGGGGTTTCTAGTAAATGGTGTCCTGAATAAGCAGGTATTATCTGAAGAGTCTGGGAAGAAGGTGAAATGTGTGAGACTACTTGTGACAGCCCCTGCACCCTCTGGGATAGTAGTCAGACACATCAACCTATGGATTAAGTGAAGTGTAAGTAATATATGGAGAAGTCATTGAGGGTTCTGGGAGGGATTGGAATGGAGGTTAGAATATGTGGAGGTGACATTGAAATTGGTCAGAGACATCTCATTGCTGGGTCCTTTCAGGATTCTTTTTTTTTTTTAAATTTTTTTATTGTACTTTAGATGAAGTTTACAGAACAAATAGTTTCTCATTAAACAATTAGTACACATATTGTTTTATGACATTGGTTAACAACCCCACGACATGTCAACACTGTCCCTTCTCAACCTTGGGTTCCCCATTACCAGCTTTCCTGTCCCCTCCTGCCTTCTAGTCCTTGTCCCTGGACTGTTGTGCCCCATTAGTCTCATTTTGTTTTATGGGGCTGTCTAATCTT
>NW_004443971.1:13121518-13160088 GCF_000243295.1 Trichechus manatus latirostris
AGACCAGTAAGTCTGGTCTTTTTTTGTGAGTTAGAATCTTGTTCTACATTTTCCTCCAGCTCTGTCTGGGACCCTCTGTTGTAATCCCGGTCAGAGCAGTCAGTGGTGGTAGCCGGGCACCATCTAGCTGTACTGGACTCAGTCTGGTGGAGGCCATGGTAGTTGTGGTCCATTAGGCCTTTGGACTAATCTTTTCCTTGTATCTTGTCCTTTCAGGATTCTTGATACAGAAGACCCAACATGTTGAAAGGCAGAGTGGGGGTAATATCCTCTTGGTCCCAGAGAACCATGGGGGCTGGAGGCTTGTTAAGCCCTTCCCTGGTTTAGTATTCATAAGAGTCTACCATGTGAAATTCTTTCTTTGGGGGTAAGAATACCGGACTTCTAGAAACAAAAGGAACATGTGAGTAGGACTGACTGATGTTCATATCCCAGGACTCTAGCAGTGTGTAAGAGAAGACAGAGGATCCTTCCACCAGACAAGAAATGGATTCATTAAAGGCCAAACTTCCTATGTGACAGGAAAAAATACGTTGTCCAGGAACATGACTTTGTGATCTCGTTTTCCCATTATAAGGTATTCACTCATCTCATAAACATTTATTGAGTGCCTTTTATGGTTAGGCAGAGTCCTCATCCATAACATTGCCCAACATTCTAGAGGATTCCTTTTTAAATAGCTTCATAATAATTTGCTCTTATTTCTGGCAGCTCCTGTCTCCAACACAATCTTATCTCTGAGACTATAAAGTTACTTGGATGTTTCTGATAGGAAAAATGTCGGTTATTTTACTGATATCTTTAGCTCAGTTTGGCTGGGAGACCTTCATTTCCAGAAAAATGTGAGCCCTGAGCTCTGAGCTCAACTAATGTACAGAGTCTGAAGAAGGGTTTTCACTAGCTTGAGAACTATAATCCATGAAGCCAGGGGAAGAGGACAAAAGAGCACTTTAAGAATAATAGTTGGGAGAAACTCAAATCAATAGCCAGGCAGAAGGTACAAATTAGTTTGAATCAAAGTGACTAAAAAGAGCTGAAGAATTTGGAAACAGGGTAATGGGATGGAAACATGGTGAAGGGAGAGGTGGGTGGAACCAGAGCGGGGTGGAAGGTAGAAGCTTCAGGGGCATCAGATGCAGAGGAATGGGGCAGGTGTATATGGCAGCCATGAAAATGCACTATTCCAATCTCCTGCTGTGGGCAGCATGATTGACAGCCCCACGGCTGCCCTTCTGGATCCCTCCAGTGTTGGTGCTGAGGCCACACTTCCAACTGACTTCTCCCAGCCAGTGACTGAGCCCAGCAGGGCTACTAAGGCTCCAACAGGTGATATCAGCTCAGTGACTCCCCATAAGCCTGTTTGGAACTTTATTGAAATCATACTGCAGTCTAGACTCTTCCTACATAATCTTTCCTTCTTGCTCACTTCCACAGTTGTCAGAACTTCATCACAGTCTGAAGCCTCTCCCCATCTTCTCATGCTCCCTCCTCTAATACTATAAATCACTTGAATGTCTAATCTCATTATTATGTCAGCTTCTTGGCAGATGTAAACTAATGCAAATGGTACCAAGAGTGATCTGAGAAAATGGAAGGTAAGATGAGGATTTGGGACTGGCTTACTCACAACCATCAGGGAGTTGTGGGAATGGTTATAGAACATAGCTTCCCTATGAACAAAATAAACAGGCAGCCAGTAAGGCTGTTAAACATCTATAACCAAGAGAAGGCAAGACTGGGGGAATGGGAGGATAAGGGAAGTCACCCCAATAGTAAGTTACAATCCTTTGCTCCATTCCTGGACATGAGACAATTTTCAGACCCAGACCCAGACTGAAGAGGTGGCCAAGTCCCTAAAAGGATTCTGCACACTGCAATAAGTGTATACAGTAATGATCCTCCCAGTTTTTCCCTCAAAAGGACCTATAGAACAAAATCCAAAACGCTGAGATAATACAAAGTATCTTCTCTGATCATGCCATAAAAGTAGAAATTAATAACAGGAAGAGCAAGGAAAAAAAATCAAATACATAGAAACTGAATAACATCCTGCTTAAAAACCACTGGATAATAGAATAAATCAAAGATGGAATCAAAAAATTCCTAGAATCAAACAAGAATGAAAACACATCATACCAAAACGTTTGGGACACAGCAAAGGCAGTGCTCATAGGTCAATTTATAGCAGTAGGTGCACACATCAAAAAGCAGAAAAGGACAAAATCAAAACATTAGCTACACAACTAGAACAAATAGAAAGAGAACAGCAAAAGAAGCCTGCAGCCACCAGAAGAAAGGAAATAATAAAGATCAGAGCAGAAATAAATGAAATAGAGAATAGAAAAACAGTAGAAAAAAATCAACAAAACCAAAAGCTGGTTCTTTGAAAGGATCAACAAAATCGACAAACCATTGGCCAAACTGACAAAAGAAAACCAGAAAAGGATGCAAATAATCCAAAATAAGAAATGAAATGAGGACATTACAACAGACCCAACTGAAATAAAAAGGATCATAACAGAGTACTATGAAAAACTATACGCCAACAAATTTGAAAACCTAGAGGAAAGGGACCAATTTCTAGAAACACACTATCTACCCAAACTCACACAAACTGAAGTTGAAAATCTGAACAGACCCATAACAAGAGATTGAAAAGGTAATAAAAAAAACTCCCAACAAAAAAAAAAAAGCCCTGGCCCAGATGGCTTCACTGGAGAATTCTACCAAACCTTCAGAGAAGAGCCTGTACCAGTACTACTCAAACTATATCAGAACATAGAAATGGAAGGGATACTTCTGAATTCATTCTATGAAGCCAGCATAACCCTGATACCAAAACCAGGCAAAGACACCACAAAAAAAGAAAATTACAGACCAATACCTCTCATGAATATAATGCAAAAATTCCAACAAAATTCTAGCCAATAGAATTCAACATCATATCAAAAAAAAAAAAATAATACACCACGACCAGGTAGGATTCATATCAGGTATGCAAGGATGGTTCAACATTAGAAAATCAATCAACGTAATCCACCACATAAATAAAATAAAGGAAAAGAATCACATGATCATCTCAAATAACTCAGAAAAGGCATTCAATAAAGTCCAATGCCCCTTTCTGATAAAAACTCTTAATAAAATAGGTATAGAAGGGAAATTCCTCAACACTGTAAAGGGTATCTGTACAAAACCAACAGCCAACATAATTCTTAATGAAGAGAGGCTGAAAACATTCCCTTCGAGGACAGGAACAAGACAAGAATGCCCTTTATAACCATTCCTATTTAACATTGTGCTGGAAGTCTTAGCTAGAGCAATAAGGCAAGAAAAAGAAATAAAGGGTATCCAAATTGGTCAGGAAGAAGTAAAACTGTCCCTACTAGCAGATGATATGATACTGTATATAGAAAACCCAAAAGACTCCACAAGAAAACTACTGTAACTAATAGAAAGATTCAGCAGGGTAGCAAGATACAAGATAAACATACAAAAATCAGTTGGATTCCTATACACCAATAAAGAAAACTTTGAAAAGGAAACCATAAAAGCAATACTATTTATAATAGTCCATAAAAAAATAAAATACTTAGGAATAAATCTAACCAGGGATGTAAAAGGCCTATACAAAGTAAACTACTAAACACTACCGTAAGAAACCAAAAGAGATCTACATAAAAGGAAAAACATACCATGCTCATGGATAGGTAGATTTAACATCGTGAAAATGTTAATTCTACCCAAAGCAATCTACAAATACAATGCAATCCCAATACAAATACAAACAGCAGTCTTTAAAGAGATGGAAAAACTAATCCTTAACTTTATCTGGAAATTGAAGAGGCCCCGGATAAGTAAAGCACTATTGAAGAAGATGAATAAAGTTGAAGGACTTGCACTACCTGACCTCAGAACCTACTATACAGCTACAGTAGTCAAAACAGCCTGGTACTGGACAAATACAGACACACTGACCAATTAAACAGAATTGAGAACCCAGATGTAAATCCATCCACCTATGGTCATCTAATCTTCAACAAGGGCCTAAAGTCCATCAAATGGAGAAAAGACAGTCTTTTTAACAAATGGTACTGGCAAAACTGGATGTCCATCTGCAAAAAAAATGAAATAGGACTCTTAACTACACCATACACAAAAACTAATTTAAAATGGATCAAAGATCTAAATATAAAACCAAAAACTGTAAAGATCATAGAAGAAAAAATAAGGTCAACACCTGAGGCCCTAATACACAGCATTAACAGGATACATTCATAACTAACAATACACAAACACCAGAAGATAAGCTAGATAACTGGGATCTTTTAAAACTTCAACACTTATGCTCATCAAAAGACTTCACCAAAAGAGTGAAAAGAGAACCTACAGACTGGGAAAAAAATTTTGGCTATGACAAATTCAACAAAGGTCTAATCTCTAAAATCTGCAGGACAATCCAACACCTCTACAACAAAAAGACAAATAATCCAAATAAAAATTGGGCAAAGGATATGAACAGACGCTTCACCAAAGAAAACATTCAAGCAGCTAACAGATACATGAGGAAATGCTCATGATCACTAGCTATCAGAGAAATGTAAATCAAAACTACAATGAGATACCATCTCCCCTGACATTACTGGCATGAACCAAAAAAACAAAAAATAACAAATGTTGGAGAGGCTGCGGGGAGATTGGAATTCTCATGCACTGCTGGTGAAATGCAAAATGGTACAACCATTTTGGAAAACGATATGGTGCTTATTAAAAAGCTAGAAATAGAAATACCATATGTTCCAGCAATCCCACTCCTAGGAATATATCCTAGAGAAATAAGAGCCATCACACGAATAGACATATGCATACCCATGTTCATTGCAGGATTGTTCACAACAGTAAAAAGATGGAAACAACCTAGTGCCCATCAACAGATGAATGGATGTCTTAAGCTGGGTTCTCTAGGGAAGCAAAACCAGTAAAGCGTATAAATATATATAGAGAAAGATTTATATCAAGGAAATGGCTCACGTGACTGTAGAGGCTGGAACGTCCCACATCCATGGATCAGGATAGAGGCTTCTCCCGATTCATGCAGCCGCAGGGGCTGGAAAACCCATGATCAGCAGGTCAGAGGGCAGGGCTCTTGCTCACAGGCTGTGAAGATTGATGAATCCCAAGATCAGCAGATAAGCTGATAGCTCAAGTCCCAAGAACCAGATGTCAGACAAACAAGAGGCAGCCACAGGATACAGAACGAGCAAAAAGCCAGAACATCTGCTTATATTTGGATGCAGGCCACACACCCAAGGAAACTCCCTTTTAACTGATTGGCTACTCACAGCAGATCCCATCATGGGAATGATCACATATAAACACTGAGAATCATGGCCCAGCCAAGTTGGCACACAATCTTAACCATCACAATGGATAAACAAACTATGGTACATACACACAATGGAATACCACACAACAATAAAGAACAATGATGAATCTGCGAAGCATCTCACATCATGGATGAATCTGGAGGGCATTATGCTGAGTGAAATAAGTCAATCACAAAAGGACAAATATTGTATGAGACTACTACTATAAAAACTCATAAAAAGATTTACACAGAAAGAGAAACAATCTTTGATGGTTGTGAGGGAAGGGTGGGGTGGGGAGGGAAAAACACTAAATAGACAATAGATAAGTGATAACTTTGGTGAAGGGTAAGACAATACACAGTACTGGGGAAGCTAGCAAAACCTGTCCAAGGCAAGGTCATGGAAGCTCCATAGACACATCCAAACTTCCTGAGGGACCGAATTACTGGGCTGAGGACTGTAGGGACCATGGTCTCAGGGAACATCTAGCTCAGTTAGCATAACATAGTTTATAAAGAAAATGTTCTATATTCTACTTTGGTGAGTAGCATCTGGGATCTAAAAAGCTTGTAAGCAGCCATCTAAGATACTCCATTGGTCTCACCCCATCTGGAGCAATGGAGAATGAAGAAAACCAAAGACACAAGGGAAAGTTTAGTCCAAAGGGCTAATGGACCACAACTACCATGGCCTCCACCAGACTGAGTCCAACACAGCTAGATGGTGCCCGGCTACCACCACTGACTGCTCTGAGAGGGATCACAATAGAGGGTCCTGGACAGAGCTGGAGACAAATGTAGAACAAAATCTTAACTCACAGAAAAAAAAAAAAAAAAAGACCAGACTTACTGGTCTGACAGAGACTGGAGAAACCCTGAGAGTATGGCCTCCGGAAACCCTTATAGCTCAATAATTAAGTCACTCCTGAGGTTCATGCTTCAGCCGAAGATTAGACAGGCCCATAAAACAAAATGATGGGCACACCAGAGCAGGTACAAGGACGAGAAGGCAGGAGGGGACAGAAACATTGGTAATGGGGAACCCAAGGTCGAGAAGGGGAGAGTGTTGACATGTCGTGGGGTTGGCAACCAATGTCACAAAACAATATGTGTATTAATTGTTTAATGAGAAACTAGTTTGCTTTGTAAACCTTCATCTAAAGTACAATTTTTTAAAAAAGGACCTACAGTCGCTTACTTGTATGACTATACACATGAGGGAAGGGGAATACTATTAATTAGTCACAAGGTCTTAGATATTGATACCCAGAGATTCAAAGCATGATCATGGTCACCTGCTAAAGTGAGGCCTAAACGAGCCAGGTTATAAATGGAGTCCCTGACAAAGTCCTACTTACAGTGTCTGTCCCCACAGACCCAACCAGTGGCCATTTCCCCAGTGCCTGAGTGTGTAATTGGAACGGATATATTTGGCAGTTGGAGTAACCTCACACTGGATCCTTGGCCTATGGGGTAAGAGCTAGCATAATAGAGAAGACCAAGTGGAAACCTCTGAAATTTCCCAAGGTAGTAAATAAAAACAATATCATATGCAGGGGGATGACATAGATTAGTGCCATTATTAGAGACCTAAAGGTTACAGGGTTGTTTTCCCTATTTTATGTTTAATTCGCTAGTCTGCCCCTCCAGAAACAAGATGTATCCTGAAAAACGACTATAGACTATCAAAAGCTCTTTCAATTCATAGCCCTGATTGCAGCTGCTGTGCCAGATAGAATATTATTGCTAAAGGAGATTTATAAGACATCCCTGGTGGCACAGTGGTTAAGAGCTTGGCTGTTAACCAAAAGGTCAGCAGTTCAAATCCAACAGCCACTCCTTGGAAACCCTACAGGACAGTTCTACTCTGTCCTAGAGAGTTGCTGTGAGTCAGAATAGATGGAATAGACTCAGTGGCAACTGGTCTGGGTTTTTTGTTTGTTTGTTTGTTTGTTTAGGTACATGCTATACAGCCACTGATTTTGTGAATGCATTCTTATCCATTCTGATTAGAAATGAAGTTCAGAAACAGTTTACATTTATGTGAGATGGACATATTCGTTTCTGTTTTTGCCCCAGAACTATGTTAACTTTCCTGGCCTCTGCATAACATAGTCCAAAGAGCTTTGGACTGCCTGGACACGCATCCCACAGAACGTCATTCTGAGCTATTACATTCTGACATCAGGCTGATCAGGCAAGACAAGCAAGAAGTGGCTAGTATGCTGGAGGCCTTGGTAAGACAGTGAGAGATAAACACTTCAAAGATCCACAAGCTTGCCACTTGAATGAAGTTTTAGGGGCCAGTGGGTCAGGAGAATGCCAAGATATTCCCTCCTAAGTATAGGACAAATTGCTGCGTTTTGCATCCTTTACCACGGAAAAGAAAGTATAGTGCGCTGGTAGGCCTCTTTGGATTCTGGAGGTAACACTTTCCGCGCATAGGAGTACTACTTTCGCTCTTTTACTGGATGAAACTGAAAGCTGCCAGCTTTGAGTGAGTGCTGGAGCAAGAAAGGGATCTACAGGTGGTCCAGGTAAGAAGAAGCCCTGCCTCTTGGGCCATACAATCCAGCAGATGGTATGGTGTTATAGGTTATAGTGATGGGAAAAGACACAATGTAGAGCTTCTGGCAAGCCCCAGTGAGAGAATCATAATGCAGGCCCCTGGGATCCTGGAGCAAGTTCACACTATCTACAACAGAAAATGAGAGAAACAACTCCTAGCATGTAATTGAGCCCTGGAAAATAAAAAATGTTTGAGCATCTAGTGACCACTGTCCAAAACTTCACATTATGAGCTGAGTTCTGTCAGGTAGGTCCAGCAGCAGTCCATTAAAAGATGAAAATGGTACACCTGGGATCAAGCTCAAGCAGGGCCAAGGGGCATGAGTAAGATGCATGATCAAATAAGTAGTCCAGACTCCATGTCACCAGCACAGTTGCACCATACCCCTGCCCCAGTTACACCTATAGCCATATGGAGTGTCCCATGTGACCAGGTAAAGGAGAAAGACTCAAGATTGGTTTACAGATAAATCTGCTCAATATGTGGGCATAAGCTGAAAATGGATGGTGACTACACTATAGCTATTCAGAGGTGACCTTGAAAGACAGTAGAAAATGATAATATTTCCAATGGGCAGAGCTGTGAACAATGTACCTGGTCATTCATAGATTCCAGAGCAGTGGCCAGTGGTCTGACCATCTGGTCAGGTGTTTGGAAGGAAGAAGACCAGAAGACTAGCGAGAAGAAGAACTGGAATAGAAGAATAGGAATGGATATATGGGAATGGGGACAAAGTGTGTTAATGCCCACCAGAAAGCATCCCCTTGGAAAAGGCTCTCAGTAACCCAGTAGACAAATGACGCAGCCAGTTGACATTAGCCAGCCCAGAAGTGGCACTGTGGGCACATGAATGGAGTGGCCTTTCTTGGAGAGAAAGAAAGGGTACATCGTGGACTCCTAGTTATCAAGACTGACCTAGCTACCCATTCCCTAGGAATTTATTGAGTACCCACCTTGTGTCAAGCACTGGGCTAAGCACTGGGATTCAAAGTTTGAAGATACAGACCCTGCCTCAAAATGTTTACAACCTAGTGGAGACACAAATACCAAACTAGAATATTGTATCAATTATCATATAAAATGAAATTCTATGCAGAGATAAGTGCAGAGTTAGCACAGAGCCAAGGCCTCAACCCACACAGCTCTAAGGCATGAATGGTTTATCCCAAGATATTCCACATGGTCCTAAATTCTAGGCTATCAGCTGTGAGTAGGGAAATTTTGTGAGTAGATATTCTATGTACTGGATTGAATTGTGTCCCCAAAAAGATATGTTCAAGTCCTAACCCTTGTTACTGGTGAATGTGACCTTATTTGGAAATAGGGTCTTCCAAGTGTAATCCAGTTAAAATGAGGTGATACTGGATTAGAGTGAGCCTTAATCCAATGATTGGTGTCCTTAAAAAAGAGGGAAATTTGAACACAAACACACAGTTACAGAAGGAGAACACCATGAGACAACAGGGGCAGATATTGGAGTGATGCATATACAAGCCAAGAAATATGAAGGATTGCCAGCAACTGCCAAAAGCTAGGAAGAGGCAGGAAGGATCCTCCCCTAGAGGCGTCCCAGGGAGCATGGCCCTGCCAACACATTGATTTCAGACTTCTAGCCTCCAAAACTGTGAGAGATGTCTGTTTTAAGACAGCCAGCTTGTAGTACTTTGTTATATCAGCCCTAGGAAACTACTACACCCTATAGTGGATAATTCTTAATCTGAAGTTAACCTGAAGTTAACCTAAAGTTAAATGCAAAAGTGTGTGTGTGTGTGTGTGTGTGTGTGTGTGTGTGTGTGTGTGTGATTTTGTATAAATGAGTGTGTATACGGGCATGTGTGGGTATGCATGGAGTATATAGTTGGTGGGTGGGTGTGTATGTAGTATACATGTGAGTGGATGTATGTGTAGGCCTGTGGAGTTGGTGTATATAGGGTTTAAGTCTGTGTGGACATCTAGGTTGGGGGAGAGTGGATATATATGTAGGTGTGTGTGTGTGTATAACGATGCATGTATGGGTGGTGTGGGGGCTGTGTAGTTAATTGTGTAAGCAGGTGTGGCTGGGGGATGTGAGTGAGCGACTGTGTTTTATGTATTTTTCTGAGAAGGTCCAAAGAGGTCTATGACTCAAACATGGTAGTCATCTACTGCTGATATAACAGAAATACTACAGGCGGATGGCTTTAACAAAGAGAAATTTATTTCTTCCCAGTAAAGTAGGCTAAAAGTCCAAATTCAGGGCATCACCTCCAGGAAAAGGCTCTCTCTCTCTGTCGACTTTCTCATCAATCTTCCCTCTGACTAGGAGCTTCTCCGCGCAGGGACCCTGGGTCCAAAGGACACGCTCTGCTCCTGGCACTGCTTTCTTGGTGGTATGAGGTCCCCGTCTCTCTGCTCACTTCTCTGTTTTATATCTCAAGAGATTGCCTCAGGACACAATCCAATCTTGTAGACTGGGTCCTGCCTTACTAACACAACTGCCACCCATCCTCCCTCATTAACATCATAGAGACAGGATTTACAACATATAGGAAAATCACACAATACCAGGAATCATGGCCCAGCCAAATAGATACACACATTTTTGGGGGGACATAGTTCAATCCATGACAAGCAACCTCTGGGTATTCTCCCTTTTCCCCCTAAAGAACAGTCGAGTCTTTCAGTGCAGAAAGTACCCAGGAAGAACCATTCCTGAGTATGCTAAAGGTCTAGTGAACTGGGTATCACCCAGTTATTCCTCAGACGCATACTGACTCCTTAAGGAAAAGAGGACGTCTATTATTGTACCTTTATTCCATTTCTAGGCCTTGTTTGCATCAGAAGGAGCACAAAGGAGGAGGCAGGGTTGGTAAGCTCCACTTTCAGACATAAAATCAGCTGCGGTTCTAGTGCCAGTAGAGAAGCTACAAGCTGGCCCTGAGCCTGCCCATGAGCACTTCCTGAGGCTCCTCACCTGCTAGTCAGGTCCTGGACCTGGCTGACCCCTGAGGTGTCTTATTCACCCCAGGTTGACACACCCATGCCACTTGTTTCCTGCCTTAACCCCCTGCCCTAGCCTCACCTGCATCAGTTTCCTGTTCTGCACAGAAGCCTGCCCTGAGCTGGGTCAGAAAAGTGAGAAGACGTATCCAACACCTATGAGGCATCTATCACCTCTGCCAGGCTCTCCAGATCAGTAACCGCTCCAGTTCCTCTGGCATTGTCCCTGAAAGCTTATCCTGAAATTACACCTAAAAAAGTAGCGTCACTCCTTTCATGATAGACGCAAGAAACAATGGATTGGTTCAGGTAGTATCTTCGGGTGGAGCTTCATGAGGGCAGCCAGGAATGGCACCATGTTCTTCCTGGGCAACTCCCTGGATATTTGGAATGATCCATCCTTTCAAATCTCTGTTAAGGGGAACAAGAAAAACTCTACCTTTTCAGTATACCTACAAAAGGCAGAGGTGAAGGTCTTGAAGTCAGGTCAAAGCTGTATCATGGAACTGAAAAGTCGAGCTATAAATCCATGAAGTTTCTCCAGAAGCAGCAATAGAAGTAGTAAGGGCAAGAGAGCCGGGCTGGCTAAGTCTGTGAATGCAGGGAAATAGATTCATTCTCATTATTGTCAATTGGCCCCTGAGGGCCACTACCTTTTCTGCTGAGCAACTTCCTTCCCACTTTTCCCAGATCCTAACTATAGGGTCTCTATGAGTTGGAATTGACTCAACGGCAATGGGTTAACTGGGTGAAATAAAATTTAGCCACCAGGACTTCCTTAATCACATTGTAATTCCTTGAGCATTGTAAGTTTGTGAGAAAAAATCAGTTATCTTCTGCCATAGGTGCCTAGGCCAGGAGGGTCCATCAGGGCCAGGCCCCTGGCCAGGGCTTATATGAGCAGGGTGGGACAGAGCCCATCCAGATATGGAGGAAGTCAGGGGGTGACAAAATAGTGCTAAACAGAGGCAGGTCAAACACAAAAAACTACGTAGTATATTATTCTTCCACTTCCATTAAATTCTAGAAAAGGCAAACTATAGCGAAGAAAGTATATCAGTGGTTGCCTAGGACCAGAGGTGTTGAGGAGGGAGGCATGTGGGTGGGGCTTAGCTGTAAAGGACCACTAAAGTTCCTTTGAGAGTGATGAAACTATTCTATATCTTGATTGTGGTGGTAGTTATGGTGGTTACAAGACTATATATTTGTCAAACTCATCAAATTGTGCATTTCAGACAGTTTGTACATTATATTTCAATAAAGCTGATTTTTAAAACTTAAAAAAAAATACCAAGAATCTATTCTAATCAAAATGGCATGGTTCAGGCACAAGGGTGGAAAACTATCTCCCAAGAAACAGGGATCTGTAGAAGCCTGATTTATAAGAGATAGCACTGCAGATGAATAGGAAAGAATGTTTACCTTAATAAAGAGTGCAGAGATGCATGGTTATCCACATGGTAAACATAATACAATTGGAACCCTAATGCACATGCCACATGAAAATCCATCCTACACAGCTGTAAGAAGAATACATAGGAGATCATTATTATGACCAGAGAATAGGAGGGAAAAAGTCAATGTGGCACTATTTACAATAGCAAAGACAGTCAGATAGACCAATGAAACTGAGTAGAGTAAAAATAGCCCAAATTTGTTGTCATTAGTTAACACCAACTCGTTCCAATTCATAGCAACCCCACGTACAACGGAATGAAACACTGCCTAGTCCTGCGTCATCCCCACAGATGTTGTTATGCTTGAGTCCATTGCTGCAGCTACTTTGTCAATCCATCTCTTTGAGGGTCTTCCTCTTTTTTTGCTGACCCTCTACTTTACCAAGCATGATGCCCTTCTCCAGGGAGTAAACCTTCCTGATAACATGTCCAAAGTACATGAGACGAAGTCTCGTCATCCTTGCTTCTAAGGAGCATTCTGGCTGTACTTCTTCCAAGACAGATTTGTTTATTCTTCTGGCAGTCCATGGTATATTCAATGTTCTTCACCAACACCATAATTCAAAGGCATCAATTCTTCTTTGGTCTTCTTTATTCATTGTCCAGCTTTCACATGCATATGAGGTGATTGAAAATGGCTTGGGTCGGTCAGGTGCACCTTAGCCCGCAAAGTGACATCTTTGCTTTTTAACACTTTAAAGAGGCCTTTTGCTGCAGATTTGCCCAGTGCAATACATCATGTAATTTCTTGACTGCTGCTTCCATGGGCGTTGATCGTGGATCCCAGTAAAATGAAATCCTTGACAGCTTCAATATTTTCTGTTTATCACTATATTGCTTTTTGGTCCAGTTGTGAGGATTTTTGTTTTCTTTATGTTGATGCAGGAATAGTGGGTTAAAAATTAGAATAGGTACCACACTTTTTTCCAAAGCTATTTGACCAAGACAATGAAAACAGATGTGGCACACAATGTGGCCATGACTGTGGCTACTTCTTCAGAGATGTGAGAAAATAATGGTGTTAACTTCAGCAGTGCCAACCGTTCAATTGTGACCAAGATTTTCTTCTGTTTAGAGAATCGCATTCCTGAAAATAGGTGTCTAAATATCAGAATTTCGGGTTAAGTGGCAGAAGTGTCCACCATATTCATTTGAAGCCAATTGTTTGAAACTTAGAATGCATTTTGCCTTATATAGCAACAATGTTATAGATGATTAGTTTGTAGCCAATAACACAGAACTATATGTGTATCTAAAGCATAGTATCATAACAAATTATTCTAATTTTGGATGCCAGGAACAACTACTCTGCTACAATTAGAGCTGGGCCCTCCAAAATACAAGTCTAGTGACCCCAGACAGAGTCAACTTCAGGTTGGGAGCTAGAATAAACTGTGACCTGGGTAACAGTGGGGAAAATAGTGAAGAGATAGGATGTAGGCTGGGAACACTTATGACCCCAGGAAGGTGAGGGGAGAGTGAGCAACTCCCATGGTTTACATGTTATCCCTTCCCCTTCATCTTGAATGGACTTTGATATAAGGTGTGAAACGGGTTGGGTTGAAATCTATCCCAGGGGGTGGTTATTCCAGTCAAAGGGGAGGTAAATGTCAAGCCAAGACAATAGGGAAAGAAAGTGAGCTCATGCAGGCACCCAGCTTAGATAACTATATTAAGGTGACCATCACTTGTCAGTAATGCAGCCATTTGAGGGCCAGGGCCTGCCTGTACAGTATTGGCACTGGATCAAGGAGGAATACCAAGCCATGGCCCTGCTGTCTCCCTGTTTACCTTGATTCTTCGCCACTCGATGAACAGAATGTTCTTGTTCCCACAAAGCCTCCCCATCTTCTTTTGCTTCTCCCTTACCCAGGCTGGCTGTGGTTGTCATTTCAATTCACAGTGTCATTTCATTACTCTGTGGTGGGGAAGGATGAGGGGAGAGTACATATAGGGAAAGGATGCAGGCTTATCAGACTCATTTAGATTTCTTGAAAACTAGAGCTGACCATGGACAAGCCTTTCTCTCTGAACTTAGGAATATTTTAAATTCCTGAAGAAATGTGTGAAAAAAGTGTGCCATCCAAATGCTTAAGGCTGGGTTCTCTAGAGAAGCAAAACCAGCAAAGCATATATATATATATATATATAGAGAGAGAGAGAGAGAGAGAGAGAGAGATTTATGTCAAAGAAATGGCTCACATGGTTATAGAGGCTGGAAAGTTCCAAATCCATGGGTCAGATGTCAGGCTGGAGGCTTCTCCTGACTCACATAGCTGCAGGGGCTGATGAACCCAAGATCAGTAGGTCAGATGGCTGGCCACTGGCTCACAGGCTGCGGAGGCCAACAAAACTAAGATCAAGAGGTAAGATGGAAGGCTGCTGGCTCACAGGCGGTGGAGGCTGATGAATCCAAGATTGTCTGGTAATATGATAGGCCGCCGGCTCAGGTCCCAAGAACTGGAGGTCAGATGATGATGAACCAGATACAGGATCCAGAGCAAGTGTGAGCTTTTCCAGCAGGTCACACCCCTGAAGAAACTTCACTTAGGACTGATTGGCTGATCACATCAGATCACATCATAGAGGAGATTACATTATATTACGTATGGGAGAGCACAAAATGAAGGATAATTACATCATATCATGAAATGAAGGATAATTACATTATTACTTAATTGCCAAACTACATAACTGCCAAACCACTGAGAATCATGGCCCAGCCATGTTGACATACAATCTTAAACATCACAGACCACCCCTTGTGAACTTGGCACCTGTACACATCTCCTTAAACCATACATATTAAAGACAATTATAAAGTCATACTTGTGCCTAACATGATATAGCTAACACACAACCAAAAACGCACTAGTCCCATTTACATCTTATTATTTATAAGAGATGGGATAAGGGAGGAAAACAAAAATAATTGTGATGCAGTGGTTAAAAGCTACAGGAAGCTATGGCTGCTAACCAAAAAGTTAGCAGTTCAAATCCATCAGCTGCTCCTTGGAAACCCTATGGGGCAGCTCTACTCTGTCCTATAGGGTCGCTATGAGTTGGAATCAACTTCAAGGCATTGGGTTTATACATATATATATACACACACACATATATATTTATATATATATATACACACGCACGTATATACACATATAATAAAACAAGAAAGAAATACTCATAACAATTACAGTCCTCATTTCTGCAACTGGTCATGTGGTTGTAACTGGTACTTAGAACCACCTTCTTCCACCACCCATGCCGTATTCCCTTTACCCTCAGCAAGCACTTCAGCTGGTTGTGGTTCTTTGCTTGATAGGGTGACCCAAATCTTCTTTCCTGAAGAGTCTGGGCCATTAGTAGTCATGTCAGAATTGGGTTGCTGTAGTTTTCCACTGACTTTAATCACAGGGCATGGTAGAACTAAGAGATGCCATAATGGATCGCCTGTATTCCAGATATACTCTTTCTTTACCTCCATTATGCAAAACCAATTCGATTTCCTCTTGGTAGTCAGGATCTATCACACGAGCCAATATGGTAACTCCTTTCTTTGCCTGTGGCTCCAGAGGCATGAGGAGCCCAAAGAGGCAGGGTGGCAATGGCACTGGAGTTGAGACCAGTGGAGTAATATAGAAGGGGAGGAAAAGTTAAAAATATAATTCTACAATTAGATACTAGAAATAAATCCAAATGCCTTATAAAAGAACTAGTTTTAAGTGGTGTAATATAAAGAACTATATTATCAAGAGAGGGAATTGTGTAATTTCCACAAATAACACTGAACCTATCACTGTTCCAAATGCATTTATAATCCCTGGGTTAAAGAAGCCTCTATTCAGGAAAGGGATAGAAGGACTTTTTATTATTATTATTATTTTATTGTGTTTTAGGTGAAAGTTTACAGTGCAAATTAGTTTCTTATTCAAAAATTTATACACAAATTGTTTTGTGACATTAGTTGCAATCCCCACAATGTGTCGGCACTCTCCCCCTTTCCCTTTACACCCCAGGTTACACGTGTCCATTCATCCAGTTTTCCTGTCCCTGCCTTCTCATCATTCCTTTTGGGCAGGTGTTGCCCATTTGGTCTCATATACTTGATTGAACTAAGAAGCACATTTCTCTCAGGTGTTATTATTTGTTTTATAGGCCTGTCTAATCACTGGTTTAAAGATGGACTTCAGGAGTGGCTTCAGTTCTGATTTAGCAGGGTGTCTGGGGGCCATAGACTCGGAGGTTCTTCCAGTCTCTGCCAGACCAGTAAGTCTGGTACTTTTTTTCAAATTTGAATTTTGTTGTACATTTTTCTCCTGCTCTGTCCAAAACTCTCTGTTGTGATCCTTGTCAGAGCGGTTGATGGTGGTAGCTGGGCACCATCTAGCTCTTCTGGGCTCAGGTTGGTGGAGGTTGTGGTCATGTGGTCCATTAGTCCTTTGAACTGATATTTCCCTTGTGTCTTCTGTGTTCTTCATTCTCCTTTGCTTCAAACATGATGGGACCAATAGATGTATTTTAAATGGCTACTCGCAAGCTTTTAAGACCCCCAGACACTACTCACCAAAGTAGGACTTTTTCTTATGAGTTATGTTATGCCAATTGACCTGGATGTCCCCTGAGACCATGGTCTCCAGTGTTCAGCCCAGTAACTCTGTCCTTCAAGGTGTTTGGATGTGTCTAGGAAGCTTCTATGGCTTTGCCCTGGTCAAGTTGTGCTGACTTCCCTACATTGTGTGTTGTCTTTCCTTTCACCAAAGTTAACACTTGTCTATTATTAGTTAGTGATTCCTCCACCATCCCTCCCCTCCCTCGTAACCATTAAAGATTGTTTTTATCTGTGTGTAAACCTTTTCTTGGGTTTTTATAATAGTGGTCTCATGGAGTATTTGTCCTTTTGTGATTGACTTATTTCACTCAGCATAATACCCTCCAGATTCATCCATATTGTGAGATGTTTCAAAGATTCATCATTGTTCTTTATCATTATGTAATATTCCATTGAGTGTATGTAACAGTTTGTTTATCCATTCATCTGTTGATGAGCACTTAGGTTGTTTCCATCTTTTTGCTATTGTGAATAATGCTGCAATGAACATCTATGTGCATATGTCTATTCATATGACAGCTCTCATTTCTCTAGGATATATTCCTATGAGTGGGATTGCTGGATCATATGGTATTTCTATTTCTAGCTTTTTAAGGAGGCGCCATATCATTTTCCATAGTGGTCATACCATTTTACATTCCCACCAGCAGTGCATAAGAGTTCCAGTCTCCCTGCAACCTATGCGACATTTGTTATTTTCTGTTTTTTTCGTTCATGCCAGTTTTGTCGGGGTGAGATAATATCTCATTTTAGTTTTGATTTGCATTGATCCTGGTTGCATAGTGGTTCAGAGTTCAGCTGCTAACCAAAAGGTTGGCAGTTCAAATCCACCAGGCACTCCATGGACACCCTAAGGATCAGTTCTACTCTGTCCTATAGTGTCGCTATGAGTCGGGATCAACTCAATGGCAACAGGTTTGGTTTGGTTTTTGGTTTAATGGCTAATGATCATGAACATTTCTTCATGTGTCTGTTAGCCCCCTGAATGTCTTCTTTGGTGAAGTATCTATTCATATCCTTTGTCCTTTTAACTGGATTATTTGTCTTTTTGTTATTGAGGGGTTGAAGTATTCTATAGATTTTAGAGATTAGACCCTTGTCGGATATGTCATAGCCAAAAATTTTTTCCCAGCCTATAGGTTCTCTTTTTACTCTTTTGGTGAAGTCTTTTGATGAGCAGTGTTTAATTTTTAGAAGCTCCTAGTTAGCTAGTTTATTTTCTGGTGTTTGTGCATTGTTAGTTATGGTTTCTACTGAAATTTACGCCATCTGTTAGGGCCCCTAGCATTGTCCCTATTTTTTCTCCCATGATCTTTATTGTTTTAGGTCTTTGATCCATTTTGAGTTAGTTTTTGTGTATGGTGTGAGGTATGGGTCCTGTTTCATTTTTTCACAGATGGACATCCAGTTTTGCCGGCATCATTTGTTAAGAAGACTGTCTTTTCCCCCATTTAATGGACTTTGGTCCTCTGTCAAAAATCAGCTGACCATAAGTGGACGGATTTACGTCTGGGTTCTCCATTCTCTCCCATTGGTCTATGTGTCTGCCATTGTATCAGTACCAGGCTGTTTTGACTATCTTTCTTCTCGTGACTGTGGGCTTCTTTTGCAGCTCGCTATTTGTTCAACTTGTAGAGCTAATGTTTTCATTTTGTCCCATTTTTCTTTTTTGATGTGTGTGTTTACTGCTATAAATTGACCTCTGAGCACTGCCTTTGCTGTGTCCCAAAGGTTTTGGTGTGATGTGTTTTCATTCTCATTTGATTCTAGGAATTTTTTTATTCCCTCTTTGATTTTTTCTATTACCCAGTTGTTTTTAAGCAAGGTGTTATTCAGTTTCCATGTATTTGATTTTTTCTTTTCCTTGCTCTTCCTGCTATTGGTTTCTACTTTTATGGTGTTGTGATTGAGAGACTACAAATAATACAAATATTATTTCAGTGTTTTGGATTCTGGTAAGGCTTGCTTCATGGCCTAAAATGTGGTATATTCTGGAGAGTGTTCCATGTGCATTGGAAAATAATGTGTACTTTTCTGCTATTGAGTGGAGTGTTCTGTATATGTCTATGGGTCAAGTTAGTTGTTTTTGGCCTTTAGATATTCTGTACCTTTGTTGAGTTTCTTTCTAGATATTCTGTTCTTTACCTAGAGTGGTGTGTTGAAGTCTTCTACTATTATTGTGAAATTTTTCTATTTCTCTTTTCAGTGATATTAGAGTTTGTGTTGGAGCCCTGGTGGCATAGCTGTGAAGAGCTGGGCTGCTAATCAAAAAAGGTCAGCAGTTCAAATCCACCAGCCACTCCCTGGAAACCCTATGGGGCAGTTCTACTCTGTCCTGTAGGGTTGCTATGAGTCAGAATCAACTCGACAGCACACAACAACAACAACAGAGTTTATGTTATTTTGGAGCCCTGTCGTTTGATGCATAGATATTTATTAAGGTTATGTCTTCTCGGTGGATCATCCCTTTAATCATTATATATTGTCCTTCCTTGTCTTTTAGGGTTGATTTTGCCTTAATGTTTATCTTATCTGAGATTAGTATTGCCACCCCTGCTCTTTTTTGATTACTGTTTGACAGGTATATTTTTCTCCATCCTTTGATTTGTAATATATTTACGTCTTCGTGTCTAAGGTGTGTCTCTTGTAAACAGCATATGGATGGGTCTTGCTTTTTAATCCATTCGGCCACTCTCTGTCTCTTTACTTGTGCATTTAAGCCATTTACATTCAGTGTGATTATTGATAGGTATGAGTTTATTGCTGTCATATTGCTGTGCTTTTTGTGTATGTGTGTGTGTGGTGCTAACATTTTCTTTATTCCTCTTACTTTCCTGTGCTGAGTTCCTTTTGTTTGTGGATTTTCTTTTCTTTACAGATTTTGTGTTTACTGAGACTTTGTGTTTTTATTCTATTTTATTAGGATGGGTAGGTTAACCTTCTTTGTGGTTACCTTGAAATTTACCCTTATCTTCCTAAGTGTGAACCAGTCTTTTATTACTTGATATTGCCTTCGCTTCCTCTCCATTTGAAAGTTCTATACTTACACTGTTTATTCCCCCTTTTATTGTTTTGCCTTTGTTGTCATTTACAGATTGATGTCTCTGTTTCCCTGTTTTAAGTCTTTTAGTTTTATTATTGAGAGTTCTTTACCTAGGTTGGTATCTGGCTGATGGTGTCCTGTGTCCTAGATTCTGCTTGTTGTCTAATGTTGTTCGTTCTGTAACCGAAGGACTCCCTTTAATATTGTTGTAAGTTTGGTTTGGTTTTTACAAATTCCTTTAATTTCTTTTATCTGGAAATGTCCTAATTTCACTATTGTATTTGGGAGAGAGTTTTGCAGGATATATTATTCTTGGTGTGCACTTTTTTCTTTCAAGGTTTTATATATGTCATTCCATTTCCTTCTTGCCTGCATAGTTTTTGCTGGGTAATCAGATCTTAGTCTTACTGTTTCCCCTTTGTGGCTTTTCATTTTTCTTCAGCTGCTCTCAGGATTCTTTATTTGTCTTTGGTTTTGGCCAGAGTGATTATGATATGTCTTGGTGACTTTCTTTTGGGGTCTATCCTATATGGGGTTCATTGAGCTTCTTGGATATTCAGCTTTTCATCTTCCATAATATTTAGGAAGTTTTCTGCTAGCAAATCTTCAACAATCTTCTCTGTGTTTTCCATTTTCTGCCCCTGTTCTGGAAGTCCGATCACATGCAAATTTTTACCCTTGATTGTGTCCCACATAATTGTTAGGGTTTTTTTTTTTTCTTCTTCATTCTTTCATCTGATTTTTCCTCAAACAAAGTAGCATCCATGGATTTGTCTTCAATCTCGCTGATTTTGTCTTCTATGTTTCAAATTTGCTTCTAAAACCTTCTTTTGAGTTGTCCATTTTTGAAATTTTGTTGTTCATCTTTCGGATTTCTAGTTGTTGTTTTTGTGTGATTTCTAAATGTCAAATTATTTTGACATTTTGTACTTGTATTATTTTCCTGAATTCTTCTATTGCTTTATCTGTGTTTTCCTTGATTTTGGCTATGTTTTCATTGGTTTTGTCTGTATTTTCCATGATTTTGTCTATTTTTTCCTTTGTATTGTCTGTATTTTCCCTGATCCCTTTTCTAATCTCTTGGAGAGCCCTAAATATTAGTCTTTTGAATTCCATATCAGGTAGTTCCACCGCCTTTTCTTCTACTGGAAGGTCATCTGATAATTTATTTTGGTCACTTGCTGGAGCCATCTTGTCCTGATTTTTTATATGTTTTGATATTTTCTGCTGCCTCCAAGACATTACTTTATTATTTTCTTTATTTATTGATTGTTTGTTTGTTTGTTTCATCCTGCTTCTTTGTTTTGTTTTGATATGTCAGGGTAGCTGAGGCAAGCCTGCTTTACTGCTTGCTCATCTGTGGGTACGATAGCTCTCACCACCTTGTCTGGGTAGGCAGGGCAGCAGCAGGCAGGGCAAGCTCACTTCACTGTCCACTGGTTTGGAAAGGTGGCTAAGGGCAAACCGAATGGGCACTGTTGCCTTCTGATATTGGTCCAGTGGTGTGGGAGCATTCACAGCCCTTCACCAGATAGGTGGGGGTAGCAGACTGAGTGATATGGCCTCGATTTACATCATTCAGCAGCTGGTAGAGTTGCGGGAGGGAAGGAGCAGTGCAGGCCCATTACGGTAGTGGGCCTGAGCTGGGGACTCTCTAGCCACAGCAGAATGGTGAGGACTGGCAGGAAGGGGGGTGGTGTACAGGGTTAGGTGGGGGGAAGAAAGAAAATAAAAGAGAGACAAAGAAAAAAAAGGTAGCTGGGGATGGGGGTGGGGCAGATCCAGGGGACAGGTGGGAAGTGGGAGAGGTGGCTTTTATGTGGGAGGTAGAAAGTGGCAGGCTGGTGGCACTCTCTAGCCACGGTAGTACAGCATGGCCTGGTGGGAAGCAGGGGAGGTGGTGTACGGGGCTAGGTGGGAGGGAGAAAGAAAAGGAAGAGAAAAAATAGAAAAAAAGTGGTGCAGTGGGAGCCAGCAGTTTGGTGCAGGGTAAGTCTGGGGTGGCAGCAGGCCAGGGACTCTCTAGCCATGGTGGTGCAGTATGGCCCGGTGGGAGAGGGTAGAGGTGGTGTACAGGGCTAGGTAGTAGGGAAAAAGAAAAGCAAGAAAGGGGAAAAAAAGAGAAAAAAGTGGCACAACAGAAGCTGGCAGGTGGGGGGTAGAGGAGGCTCGGGATGGTGGCAGACCAATGACTCTCTACCAGCAGTGGTGCAAGGCCTGGTGGGAAGGGGTAGAGGTGGCATATGGCACTAGATGACAGGGAGGAAGAAAAGGAAGAATGGAGGAATGGCATGGCAGGAGCTGGCAAGTGGGGGGTGGGTGGAACACAGGGAAGCAGCAGGCTGGTAGCTCTCTACCCACAGCAATGCATCAAGGCCCAGCGGGTAGGGGTAGAGGTGGCATATGGGGCTACGCGTGAGGGAAGAAGAAAAGGAAGAAAGGGAAAAAAATAATAATGGCATAGCAGGAGCTGGCAGGTGGGGCCAGGGTGGACCTGGGGTGACAGCAGGCTGGTAGCTGTCTAGCTGAGCAGCATGGCACGGCCTGTGGGGAAAGGGTAAGGTAGTGTATGGGGCTGGGTGGGAGGGAGAAAGAAGAGGAAGAATGGGGAAAGAAATGACATGGCAGGAGCTGGCAGGTGGGGTGGGGTGGACCCAGGGTGACAGTGGGCTGGTAGCTCTCTAGCTGAGCAGTGCAGCCTGGCCCATGGTGAAGGGGCAAGGGTGGCATATTGGGCTTGGTGGGAGGGAGAAGGAAAAGAAAGGGAGAAAATGGCACAGCAGGAGCCAGCAGGTTGGGGCAGAGTGGACCCAGGGTGAGAGTGGGCCAGTAGCTCTGGAGCCAGGAGGCACAGTTTGGCAAGTTGAGAAGGGGTAGGGATGATGCACAGGGCAGAAGGGTGAGGGGAGGGAATGCATATTTCTCTGGTTCACAGGTGCTCTGTCTCCTGGTGGGAGCTCCGTGAAGCTGCCTTCCCATACTTCCTGTCCGGGATTGTTGCTGGCTGTGCTCCAAGATGGTGATTCTCTGTCATGTTAGTTGGCAGGGGACCTTTGCTCCGTATCTGCCTTGGTTATCTAGTGCTGCTATAACAGAACTACCACAAGTGGATGGTTTCAACAAACAGAAGTTTATTCTTTCATAGTCTAGTAGTCTAGAAGTCCAAGTTCAATATGTCAGCTCCAGGGGAAGGCTTTCTCTCTGCTGGCTCTGGAGGAAGGTCCTTGTCATCAATCTTCCCCTGGTCTAGGAGCTTCTCAGACACAGGGGCCCAGGGTCCAAAGGACGCACTCTGCTCCTGGTGCTGCTTTCTTGCTGGTATGAGGTCCCTGTCTCTCTGCTCGCTTCTCTCTTTTATATCTCAAAAGAGATTGCCTCAAGACACAATGCAATCTTGTAAATTGAATCCTGCCTCACTAACACAACTGCCACCTAGCCCACCTCATAGAGGTAGGATTTACAACACATAGGAAAATATACAAAATGGAGAACAACCACACAATACTGGGAATCATGGTCTAACCAAGCTGACACGTATTTTGGGGGGACACAGTTCAATCCTTGACAGTATCTCTCCTTTTTCTCTGTTTTCCTTCAGTTTCTTCTTCCATTTGGTGTTTGATCTAGTTCTTTATCCCTTCATTTGATGTTTAGGGTTCCAGTATTTGATATTTATATCTGTTTTACTTAGTTTTTCGGGTCTTTGCTGTAGAGGAACAGCATGGTGCTTCTGTCTAGGGCACCATGTTGGCTCCACCAAGAACACTTGGTTCTACCTGCGGGTAGAATGAATGTGAGGCAAGGAAGAAATGATGGTGTTGACTTTCATGACTTTTTGAGTTTATGAGTAGGTTGCTTCATTTTATACCAACGATCATGATGAAGATGGCACAGGACTGGCCAACATTTTTTTCTGTTACACATAAGGTTGCTATGAGTTGGAGACACAACAACAGCTTTGTTTTAACCACAGAAATGCTCATCTTCATTAGGATGCAACCTTTGAGTTGTTTTGCTGGGACAATGACGAGTTATGAATAACTGTGCCTTAGCTTTGTAAATCCATGGGTTTCCAAAGCACTTATTTGAATTTTTACCCACAAACTCTCACCTCATCCTCGAACTAGAGGCATTACTTTAGAGCTGGAAGCCTCATAAGACCCAGTTCCAGGGACTGAGACCAAAGAACTTTTTCAGAGTTCAGACTTAACCTTTGCACCCTGAACTTAAACCTCCCCAAGTCACCTGAACAGCACTTAGTTTCAAACTATTACAGGATAGTTTAGAATGCTATGGCTAGAGCTTTGTGAAGAAATGGATTCATAAATCCAGGAGACAGCTGGTCTGATGACACAGTAACTGTGAGACTTCCTGGGCTCTATCAGGGGAAAGTTATTACAGCTACAAATTTTCCTGGGGCAAGAAAATAAGCCTCCAAGCCAGTCCTGCATAAACTGGGTACAGTCACTAGGAAGTGAGAATTAATGGGACATGCCAGACGCTTTGGGTTCATCTGTAACGTGCTGCACAAATATTCAGTGTAATCATTGTGGGGTGGAGTGTCCAATCATATGATAAAACCAAACACCAATTAACCCTCCCAAACTCGGAGAGGGGCTAATTTGTTACTCTTAGGTATAGGGTCCCTATGAGTCAGAATCGACTCGACGGCAACACGTTTTTTGGTAAGGTATTTAGAAGTAAAAGTTCACCTCAGCTGACAGTTTGGGGAGAGGAAAAATGTACATACGCCCTTTAGCATGGAACAATATGAAACCACCACTGTAAAAAGTAATACACAAGTAACACCTATGTTGGACTGCCAAAAAAATGAACAAATCTGTCATGGAAGAAGTACAACTAGAATGTTCCTTAGAAGCAAGGATGGCGAGACTACATCTCACATACTTTGGACATGTTATCAGGAGGGATCAGTCCCTGGAGAAGGACATCATGCTTGGTAAAGTAGAGGGTCAGTGAAAAAGAGGAAGACCCTCAGCGAGATGGATTGACACAGTAGCTGCAGCAATGGGCTCAAGCCTAACAATGATTGTGAGGATGACGCAGGACCGGGAAGTGTTTCGTTCTGTTGTACATAGTGTCACTATGAGTCAGAATCAACCGGGTGGCACCTAAGAATAACATCTATGTATAAGGACCGTGGTGGTTCAGTGGCAGAATTCTCACCTTCCATGAGGGAGACCTGGGTTCGGTTCCTGGCCAGTGCACCTCACATGCAGCCACCATCCGTCAGTGGAGGCTTGTGTGTTGCTATGATTCTGAACAGGATTCAGTGGAGCTTTCAGACTAAGACAGACTAGAAAGTAAGGCCAAGCGATCTACTTCTGAAAAGTCAGCTGATGAAAACCCTATGGGTCACAACAGACAGATCCTGTTGTGCATGGGGTCTCAGTGAATTGGGCCAACCAGTGGCAGCTAACAACAACATCTATGTACTGCCTAAAATGCTGCTCTGATTGCATCACTTCTCTGCTCAAAAATAGAGCCCTATAAAAACAAAATAAAACCCAAACTCATTGCCATCCAGTCTATTACAACTCATACTGACCCTATATGACACAGTAGAACTGCCCCACAGGGTTTCCAAGGGGCCACTAGTGGATTCCAAGTGCTGACCTTTTGGTTAGTAGCCAAGCTCTTAACCACTGCACCATCAGGGCTCCAGTACCCTATAGCCAGTGGAATTAAGTGCAAACTCTTCAGTCTAGCATTCAAGGCCCCATCCTACATTTCTATCTTCTTCCCACAAGTTGCTTTCAAACTGCCTTTGCCAGCCTAGACCACTTGCTCTTCTGGGAATCAGAGTCACCTGAACTGGAGCAGTTGCCTAAGTCAAAAAAACACCCCAAAATGAAACCCATTGCAGTCCAGTCTATTCTGACTCATAGCAACACTATAGGGACAGAGTAGAAGTGCTCCCATAGGGTTTCCAAGGCTGTAAATCTTTATAAAAGAAGACTGCCACATCTTTCTTCCCCGGAGCAGCTGGTGGGTTCCAACGGCTGACCTTTCAGTTAGCAGCTGTCTTAGTCATCTAGTGTTGCTGTAACAGAAATACCACAAGAGGACGGCTTTAACAAAGAGAAATTTATTCTCTCACAGTCCACTAGGCTACAATTGCAAATTCCAGGCATCAGCTCCAGGGGAAGGCTTGCTTTCTCTGTCGGCTCTGGAGAAAGGTCCTTGTGATGCATCAATCTTCCCTTGGTCTGGGAGCATCTCAGGGCAGGAAACTCAGGTCCAAAGGACGCGCTCTGCTCCCAGCACTGCTTTCTTGGTGGTATGAGGTCCCCACGTGTCTCTGCTTGCTTCTCTCCCCTATATTTCAAAAGAGATTGGCTCAAGACACCATCCAATCCTGTATACCTCTTCAGCATAACTGCCACTAATCCATCCCATCACATCACAATGATAGAATTTACAACACATAAGGAAATCACACCAGATTACAAAATGGTACACAATTGTACAATACTGGGAATCATGACCCAGCCACGTTGACAGATATTTTGGGGGAACACAATTCAATCCACGAGAGCAGTCAAGCGCTTAACCACTGCGCCACCAGGGCTCCATTGCCTGAGTCAAAGGAGAGGTAAATTTCAGTTACCTGCACCTGCAATGTTCTCACCCACACCTGTGTGCCCACTCCCATCCCGGCAGCATTTTGTCCCATCTTTGAAGCCCCCAGCACTTGATTCGTAGGATTCCTAACACAGCATCTTTTCTCCCGTGATTGCTCATCTCAAGCCTGCACCACCCTCCAAGTGAGGCACACTTCCAACTAGGTCTGCGGTATTACCCATGCAAGAACCTACTACAAAAACGGAATGAAGATGTTTCCCCAAAGCGTCAATCTCTCAGACCCAGCACAACTTCAACAATCGGAGTAGACGGTCTGGCGGACCCGGAGGACCCGAACTTCTGAAGCTTTCCCTCTCTTTGGCTTTACAAACTGCCCAATGCCTAGCTACGGCGGGGACATTTCCTAAACGGTCGCCCAATAGCGGAAAGAGGGGCGGGCCTCGGTGGGGGCCCGGCCCAGTCAGAGGCGCGGAGGGGGCGGCCACTGGCCGCCGGCGGCTGGGCGGGGATATATAAGCTCCCACTAGGCACCCAGCACAGCACCAGGATTCCAGCTGTTGCTAGAGAGTCGTAGCGCGTCTGTAGTCACTGACTCTCCACGAACTTTGCCAATCGAAATGTCATGGTAAGGCGGAGTTGGCGGCACTCGAGGAGTCCATGGTGAGGGGAGTACTGCGTAGGGCAGGTGTTGGGGGCGCCCTGGCAGTCCATGCTAAGGGCAGCTTGCTCCGAAGGCAAGACGGCTTGAAAGCCTGGGCAGTCCAGGGTGTGAGTGGGCCGCGCGGGGATGCTAGGGGTGGTTGGGGAGGTCATGGTGAGGGGGTCCTGTGCGGGGCAGGTGCCGGGGACGCCCTGACAGTCCACGATAAGCGCAGGCTGCGCGGTGCGCCTGGATTATTGTGTGGGGGGGGGGGCCGCTAGGGGATGCTGAGGGTGTTTGGGGAGGTCATGATGCGGGTGGGCTGTGCGAGGGCTGGGGACGCGCGGGGAGTACACTCACTGCTTTTCTCCGCCCCTTCCCCACGAGAGACGCAGAGGTAGATGGAAAAATTATGAGCGCCTCAGCAGCGCTCCGGGACCGTGGAGACTGGCAAGAAGTGTAGCTGTGGGGTGTGGCGAGAATGTAGCGGGGTCCTACCTGCGCCGGGCGGGGGCTCGGGGCGCAGAATCCGCCCAGCTGTGGAGCGCGCTCGGGAGCCTGCCGCAGACCCGGAGCGGCCCCAGGTTTCTCCCTCTGCGGTCCAGGACAAAGAGGCGCCCGCCTCTCCCGCTGTCCCCGCCTCCCTCTGAGGTCACACTCCGGCGCAGGAGACCAGACCTGGGACGATTAGAAAATGCCAGTAGGTTTCTGCAGTACAGAACCCCATTCCTCTGAGTGCCTGTGTCTTTGGCGGCCGGGCCTCAGGCCGAGGTCAGAGGTTCACGACCTTTGGCTTCATGGCTGAGCAGGGGTTTCAGTAAACTCCTGGTGCCTGGGGAAGAATGTCCTTTGCTCCAATACTCTCCTCTTTGGTGCCCAAGGACTTGAGATCCCTAAGAACTTGGGGGGTGCACACAGGACCCCATGCCCCACAGGATCTCTTGAGCCCCACCTCTGCTCTGAGCCCCTTTAAAGGAGCTAAGGCTTCTTGGAGGATAGTTCCTAAGGCTGCAAAACTGTTGCCAGCTGTCCTGGAAGACCCTCTCTGCATCTGTGAGGTCCACGGCCCTTTCGCAGTGATACTCTAGGCTGTGGGTTGGGGATGAAGAACCAGGAGGGTCCAGGGTCTATCCCGTATAGGAATTACCTCAGTGAGGAGAGTGGAAAGAGGAGGTGGTCTTCTGGCCTCGCGGTGACCTTTGAGGGTGCTTGCTTGGATCAGCCTGTCTGTATTGCAGGGAGCGGGGGGGACAGGTGTCTAGAAAGCAGCAGTTGTGGGTGAGCTTTCAGGCTGGCTCTAACTCCAGAGTGTTCACCTCAGTTCATCCCAAACCTGAACTAACAGTCTTCTGCCCCTTCAGGGTGTGGAGGAGACAGAGCTCTGCCATGGAGACCTCTTCTCCTAGGCCCCAGTGCTTGAGCCTGGGAGCTCTTGGGGGGCCTGTCTTGGAAAGCAGGACTGTGAGTTTTCCCAAGGAGTCCCTGGGTATGGTGCAAATTAACAGGAATGTTGGCAGAGGCACCTCAGAAAAAAGGCCTGGAGATCCACTTCCAAAAAATCAGCCACTGAAAACCTGTAGAGCACAGTTCTAAACTTCCATACATGAGTGAAATCGACTCACTGGCAACTTGGTGTTTTGTTCTGCTTTTGAGCTTTCCCAAGCCACCCCAGCCAGCAGACGGGGCACTATGCAGTGGGATTTGGCTACTTGACTTCTGGTTTTCTCTAGTTTCTGCCCCCAGAAAACCTAGACATAGCCACCTGTGTTCTTAAGCCCTGAGTAAATGAAAGCAAAATGAGGGCTGGGAGATGGCTTGGCTTAACAGCCCTTTGATAACTTGTGGGATACAGGGTATCCCAACCACTTTTTATGCCACTGGAGTTCTTTGGGAAGGAGGTAGCCGGATTTTAACCTGTTTAGCCTCAAGGTGACAGCCTTTTGAAACTCAAGAACCCTGAGTTGGAGCTTCATTTTTATGTAGAATGAGCATTGTCCTACATCATGCCTCCTGAATGTGTGAATTTTCTTCACTTTTGACAGGTTCGCCTTTATTTCTGTGAGATAAACCTCACTGTGTTTCCCAGTTACTATGTTCTCATGAGAATGTACTTATGAGAATAAGCTATTCTTATTCTTCATTCTGTCATAGTGGCCATTTTCTCCTTGATTCCATTCATTGTTTCCAGGTGTTACTGGCTCCCTGCTTTTCTACCTTCTGAACAGTAAATAATGCCTTTGCAATAAGGAATAATGCATTGCAGTGGTACTTTTCAAGAGACTAGAAATCCTATAAATTATTCTTACCCCACATTCTGTCTTAAAGCCCAGTCATTGCTTCCACATGTAGCAGGTGGAATACACTGCTGTGAGTAGTTCTGCAGTATTCCAGGGCTGTTTCTACTTCTTAGCTATTAGTACTGCTTTTGTTATAATGAAGAACACATAGGAGTGGTAATTTTCCTGAGATGAAAAGTTCCTTGACTTTATTTATTTGGGCTGTAAGTACTGCTTTTGCAGCAAGGAATAATGTACTGTACCATGTTTTGAAAAGTTTCATGAAAAATAATTAAAAGGCTAAGAAGGAGAGTAGAATAAAATGTTTTACAGTCATTGCCAGGTGCCTTCATGTTTTACCTCATGTTTTGCAAATTTTTAGGACATAAAACTTAAAAAAAAAAAAACAGTTTTATCATTGGCTCATATTGGTAGGATATACTACGTCCAAGGTCCGCTGGAACATGTGTCATCCCAGATTACAGGTATCAAAATCCACAACACATACCAAAAATTCTGAATTGGTCCTTTAAACAGCATGCCTTCCATTAGTGAAAACACATGGTATCAATACAAAATTCAAAGGAAGAACATAATTGGGTCACGAATTAAAGTGTGGAAGGTTTTGGAAAAAGAACCCAATTTTCTTTTCTTTTCTTTTTTTGAGTTCCTGAATAGGTAACACAGTGTCAGACTTTAGCCTCCAGGAAAGAAAAGTAAGGGATGTTCCCAGGGAAAGCTTTTCAAGTTCCCAACTCCCTCTAAGACAGAAGTCCCCAGGCTGCAGAAAATTCTGCTGCCTCAAACAGCTTGCTTGACAAACCCATGGCTTTACATTAACATCCCGGTTCCCCTTTCCTTACCTGCTGCCCAGAACTAGTAGAAATCGACTGAAACTGGTTTAGGCGCCATATTGACATTCTGGGTAACCTTTTAGCTCATTAAGTGCCTCATACATAGTAACTTCCTGCCTTTTGGGTGGAGAAGGGCCACCATTTTTGAACACGCGATGTATGAAGCTGTATGTTACCCTTACTGTGCCTGTGTAACATGATTTAAGAATGTTGCTGATGTAATTTACATGATCTCCTTGCTTGTAAGCCCTATAAAAGTGACCTCCCTAAACCCTATCCTTGGAGACACCAGCCCCAACTGTTCCTTTCCTTGCATAATGAAATAAAGCTGCCTTTCTGATCTCCCACCTCAGTCTCTTGTTTATTGGCTATGACGAGTTGCACCGAGGAGAACCTGGAGTTCCCAGCAACACCCCCACGTGACCCTCACAGCACGTCACTCTGCCCGCGTGAGTGTATCTCCATTCACGTGGGCAAGGCCAGGGTGTGGATGGGCAGTGCCTGCTGGGAGCTCTTCTGCCTGGACCATGACATCCAGCCCGATGGCACCATGTCCAGCAACAAAACCCTGTGAAGCGGTGGTGACTCCTTCAACACCTTCTTCAGTGAGACAGGGGCTGGCAGACATGTGCCCCGGGCTGTCTTTGTGGACCTGGAGCTTACTATCATAGGTAAGTAGGGGGAGTCAGGGGTTCCCCTCCCCTAGTCCATATTTTCTGCCAACCCCGAGATGGGTGGGGAGCTCTGCTTAGGGGAAAAACACTTGGAATGCAGGCAGTCCCCTGCCAAGGACAACAGTGAAGTCCGCTGCTTTTGTCTAGAGTCTGTCTTCAGGAGGGGTCCTGGGGGCTTCCTTTGCTAACTAAGGGACAGGGATCAGTCAAACAGTTCTGCTTGGAAAACTGCTAGATGTGGGAGTCAGGAGTCAGACCTAGAATGAAGGCTGCAGAAAGCGAGTGGATAGAAAAGCAGAAATTTAGACTTCTCTTCCATACCCCCAGGGCCCGAGGATAAGATTGCCCAAGGAGCTGGGAATGATCATAATGCCCCTGCTAGGCCTTAACTGAAATAGGCCCCTTGATAGGATGTGGGCCTGCATGAACTTGGCTGTTGTTGACTCCCAGGGGCTTTTCTGCTTCTTCCCTTCTGTGTCTGGATCGCCTCAGTTCCTGCTTCTGAAACTTCTACCCCTCCCCCATCTTTCTAAAGACATTGTTGTAGATGTTAAACTGTGAGCTGGGTTTTCTGCATTAGTCTACATTCTTACCCCAATCAAAAGTCGGTGAGTTTCCCTTGCACACCCCTCTAATTCCTCCAAGCAGAATGAAGTGGCTAAGATCAGCGGGAAGAGACCATTAAAGGCACCCCTAACTTTACCCCTCACAGGCCCAGGTAGGACCAGGCTTTACAGGTGAGCCTCTGAATGCCATATGCCCATCAGTTGTGTATGTCCATGTAGGGGAGCTTGGCAGCAAAGGTGCCTTGTGTCCTCTGGGGTGGGAGACCAGCCTCTCTTACCTTTGCCTTCTTTCTTCCCCTCAGGATGGGGTAAGAACTGGCATTCATAGGCAGCTCTTCCACCCTGAGCAGCTGATAACTGGCAAGAAAGACAGCTGCTAACAGCTATGCCCGTGGCCACTACACTGTGGGAAAGGAGATCTGGTTCTGGAATGAATCTGAAGTGGGAGCAGGTGCCCTTGGCTCCTGCAGGAAGCCCCTGTCCTTGACCTCCTTCCCTGCCCTGGGAGGCTGAACATGTGCACATAGGGAAACCACAGGCCTGGGGCTGGTACCCTTGATGTCTGCAGCCCTTCCTGTGGCCCAGCTGTGGACCCTGCTTCTTTCAGGGGGAGCTGTGCATCTGTGTGTCAGTCCTGAGTTTGTGGACTCTAAGGCTCCTGCCCTGCTTGTTCCCTACTTTATCATGCTCAGTTGTTTGATTCAGGCTGCCTTTCAACTTTGATCCATCACTAGCCCTTCAGGTAGGAGGCAGCTACCTTGGCAGCTCAACTTGTTGTTCTTAGACTCTTAAGTAGAATTTTTTACCTGGGAAAGGCTCCTGCTTAGCTTTTAACCATTTCTCCATTTACCCCACACCTTGCCTGAGGCACTGAGAACCAGGAGTGTGGCCAACTAGAAACTAGTACTTAGGAGCCAGTACTTTGGCACTGTTCCCCTAGAGGTGTAGTCTAGACATGTGTTCTGCTGCTCGATAAACTCTGAGGACCCAAGAGTGACCTGAGGCAGGGGATTCTGTGCTCCCTACCTCAAGAAGGAAAATAAAGCATCCCCTAGGGTTAGACTTTTCTTAAAACAAAAATTTTCATACTGTTGCTACCTATGTGTCTGGTATACATTGATGCTTTTCTGGTCCAAGGAACAGCTATATCAGACTAGGGTACTTGTTAAACAAGTAGGTTCCTGGGATCCAGCCTGAGTTGGGGCCTGGGAATCTGTATGTTCAACAAGATACCACCACCACCACCATTCCTGCAACTAAGTGGCAAAGCAACAAAACTGAGAGGGCCTAGTTCTCTGACTACGAATTCTATGTCCCATCTCACCCTCATCCACCCATCTCACCCTCATCCACTCACACTACTCTTGCCACTTCACACACACCACACTGCCTTTCTAGGTCATCTGTCTCCCAAGTACTCCAAGCCCCTTGTAGGTATTGTTTCTCACCTGTACAGAAGTAAAAGCAAAGAAGCATGAGGAAACTTTCTGGAGTGATAGAGATTTCTGTATCTTGATTGGTTTGGTGGTTATTGTCAAAAATCATCAAACTATGCATATAATAAAATGTATACATTTAAATATAAATTATAGTTCAGATTTTTTTTTTAAATTGTAGTTAGATCATAGTAGCAATCTGCACCCATAACAATGTTTGTCATCTTCCACCCTAGGCAGACCAGTGGACTAAGCTTCAGGGCTTCCTGATCTTCCACAGCTTTGGGGGTGGCACTGGCTCAGGCTTCACCTCTCTGCTGATGGAGCAGCTTTCCACTGACTATGGCAAGAAGTCCAAGTTGGAGTTTGCCATCTACTCAGCCCCCCAAGTGTCCACAGCAGTTGTGGAACCCTATAACTCCATCTTCATCACCCACAACACCCTGGAGCACTCAGACTGTGCCTTCATGGTAGACAACAAGGCCATCTATGACATCTGCTGCCACAACCTGGACATCGAGCGCCCTACCTACGCCAACCTCAACTGGCCCATCAGCCAGATTGTCTTCCATCACCACCACCCTGCACTTTGACAGTGTCCTCAACGTGGACCTCACGGAGTTCCAGTCCAATCTGGTGCCCTACCCATGTATCTACTTTCCCCTGATGACCTACTTACCCATTGTCTTAGCTGAGAAGGCCTACTATGAATGTTCCAGATGGTTGAGTGTGACCCTTGTCATGGCAAGTACATAGCCTGTTGCATGCTCTACCATGGAGACATGGTACCCAGGGATGTGAATGCCATCATTGCCACTATCAAGACCAAGCACACCATCCAGTTTGTAGACTGGTGCCCCACAGATTTCAAAGCAAGTTGTGGGAAGGGAAGAGATTAGCATGTGACTTGTGTACCCACTACCAAGGGTATACTACTAAGTTCTGTAGAACTGCAGGCCTGAAGAACAAATGGGCTAGGGATGGGGAAAGATGGGGCAAATAACAGTTTTGTTGTTGTTAGTTGTTGTCAAGTCGGCGCCAACTCATGGCCGCCTTACGTATAACAGAACAAAACATTACCTAGTCATGTGCCATCTTCATGATGGTTGGTATGTTTGAGTCCATTGTTGTGCTATTGCGTCAATTCATCTCATTGAGAGTTTCCCTCATTTTCACTGACACTCTACCAAACATGATGTCCTTTTCTAGTGACTGATTTTTCCTGAAAATGTGTCTTGGAAGTCTCGCCATCCTCTCTTCTAAGGAGCATTCTCAATGGGTTTCTCATAAAACTTTTCAGTCCATGGTATTTTCAGTATTCTTCACCAACACCACAGCTTGAATGCTTCAATTCTTGTTGTTGTTGTTGTTAGATGCCTTTATCACAGGTATGGAACCAGCTCACAGATCGTGAAGAAAGGGAATTGACAGATAAGGACTTAATGGATTTTGAAGAGGAAAGAGATTTTTAGCTTGAATAGATCTCAACCTGTCTAGAACCCAAGACTTTGGACTCTAAGCCACGGTCGATTCTACTTGAAAGCTTGCCTTTATCAAAGTAAAAGCATCAGTGTCATGTCACTTAGCCTGGCAAATAGGCATACCCGGACTTGCCAGTCAAATTGAGGTGGGCAGAGGGGAAGAATCTGATCCACATAGCATGTTAACATATGCCAGGGTCACAGCCACATAATATGATTCCTTCTCGGAAGGGAGTGCTTTGGGAAGCACAAAAGGGCCTCCCATTAATATAATGGGGGAAAGCGTTGGGCCAGAAGACTTCTTCTGTGTCTAAAAATGCAATCTCTTCCTTTAGAAATAATGTGAAAGAACTCATCTATGCCTCAACCATTTTATCATCTCACTTTCCCAGAGGGTGCTGCGCGCATGATCTAGTTTAAGTTTCATGGGTTTTCTTCCAGGGAAAGACTCTAGAAAGATGAAAAGTGGCAGCTCTCCTGCCTTGTTAAGCTGCTGTGGATGAGTGACCACAAAGGGAGGGAAGCAGGGACACCTCTGTGGTCAGAAAGCTAATATCTGCCGCTGGTATTGAAGAGCTGTCCTGGAGCTCCGAACTAGAAATGAGGGGTAGGGTATCTGGGAGGCCAGCCTCTTTCCATCTTTATATTAGGAAGAGCTTTAGCTATTCAAAGGAAGAATACGGTGTCTTTAAGAGGTAGTAGGCTTGATAACCCTAAAGGTGTTAAGAGGAAGCTGGATGACTTAAGAATAAAAATGAATATGAACTGTATTTATATACGTTGGATAGACCACTGTTTAAAATACATGAAGTTTAGATCCAGTTGCAAATCTTCACAAAAAGTTTGCAATTTTTTTAAACTATTGATTTTCTAAACCACAGGAAAGTAGGAAGACTAGTGCACCCATATCCCTACTACCTAGATTCAACAGCTAACTCTACTGCGTTTATTTTTGTTTTGCTGATTCATTTAAACTCACTTGTAGCTATCATATTTCTGACATCTGAATGTCCACATTCATCACAAAAGCATCTCTTCTATAACACACAAATCTATTTTTAATGCCTAAAAAACTAATGATACTTCCCCAGAATAAAAATACCTAATCAGTATTCAAATTTTCTCAGTTGACCTAAATGTTTTTTAAAGTTAAGATCTAATCAAGGACCAAGTATTATATTTGTCTTTGAAGTCTCTAAAGTCTCTTAATGTAAAACAGTCTCCCTTTTTTCTTTACTGATTTTTTTAAGGTACAAAAGTTAATATTTAGTATGAGAAGAAATCATGACAAATTACAAAATTGGAACAGCTGACATGTTCAACAAACTTGATCTTGCCTTTTTGAAGGGTCTAGTCTAATTCTCTTGTAGAAGTTCCCAAATTGTATATTTTGTCTCTTTCCTTGTTTTCTCTATGCCCGTATTTCTTACAGATTAGCTACTGCCATGCCCAAGGTGGCTGCCCTTCCCCAGTTACAAGGATCCTTATACAAACCCCTTACAGGAACAGAGAACCAGGTGCTAACACTACTTCCTGTTTCTCCTTAGGTTGGCGTCAACTACCAGCCCCCACAGCGTACCTGGGGGAGACCTGGCCACGGCACAGCGGATGGTCTGTACGCTCAGCAACACCGTAGCCATTGCCAAGGCCCGGGCCAGCCTCAACCACAAGTTTTGACCTGATGGATGCCAAGTGTGCATTTGTGCACTGGCATGTGAGCAAGGGCATGGAGGAAGGGGAGTCCTCAGAGGCCCGAGAGGGCCTGGCCACCCTGGAGAAGGATTATGAAGAATTGGGCACAGAGTCTGTGGACACTGAGGATGAGAAAGAGGAGTACTAGAGGGTCCTGGCACCTGCAACTCCCTGGTCTGTTTCTCCACAATTCTGTGTCTGTCACTCCACTGTTCTCGCACCCCACAAATACAGTCAGTGTCACAAGCGATGTGGAACTCAGTGGGCCTTCTCTAACCTTTCCAACTGCCTTTCTCTTCCTTGTAAGTTAAGGGGCAGGATGGCCTCTGCCTCTGGTCAGTCTAGCCAGGAAGGTGCTTAGTGGAGGATGAACCCTATTTTCCTTGTGTGAGCAGACATCCTGACTAATGTAGGCTCAGGACCTGGGTTGGAGTTTGTTGACTTCATGTGGTTTCCATGTACCACCTTATCCCCAGCCCACCTCAAGGAAGGGCAAGCCTTCTAGAGGTTCCCTGGAAAGTTGCTGAAGGCTAATCTGTACCTAGCTTCTGGAACAGGAATTCTGTCTCAACTTCACAGCCTGGAAGGAATGGAGCATTTTTACCTGTCATCCCTCCTCCTGGCCAACAGAGGGTGATAGAGGTTGAAGTCATAAACCCATCTGCCACAGCCATCTTACAGTGTAGAGCTCTGCCTTGATGTCTTATAAAAATACAAGGTCTAAGAACTAGGGTGCCAATAGGCAGGATCTTTACCCTAGGGTGACAAACATCTGAAATATTTTTTTTTTTTTATTGTGCTTTAGGTGAAAGTTTAAAGCTTAAGTTAGTTTTCTCGTACAAAAATTTATACACACATTGTTATGTGACCCTAGTTGCTATCCCTATAATGTGACAGAACACTCCCCCTTTCCACCCCAGATTTCCCATGTCCATTCAATCGGCTCCTATCCCTTTCTGCCTTCTCATCTTGCCTCCAGAGACGAGCTGCCCATTTAGTCTAATGTATCTACTTGAACTAAGAAGCTCACTCTTTACAATTATCATTTTATGTCTTACAGTCCAGTCTAATCTTTGTCTGAAGAGTTGGCTTCAGGAATAGTTTTAGTTTGGGGTTAAAAGAGTCCGGGGGCTATGTCTTTTGGGGTTCCTCTAGTCTCAGACAATTAAGACTTTTTACTAGAATTTGCGTTCTGCACCCCACTTTTCTCCTGCTCCATCAGGGACTCTCTGTTGTGTTCCCTGTCAGGGCGGTCATTGGTGGTAGCAGGGCACCATCTAGTTCTTCTGGTCTCAGGCTGAGGGAGTCTCTGGTTTATGTGGCCCTTTTTGTCCCTTGGGCTCATATTTTCCTTGCATCTTTGGTATTATTCATTCTCTTCTGCTCCAGGTGAGTTGGGACCAATTGATGCATCTTAGATGGCTGCTCTCAAGCTTTTAAGACCCCAGATGCCACTCACCAAAGCAGAATGCAGAACAGTTTCTTAATAAACTTTGTGATGCCAATTGACCTAGATGTGCCCCAAAACCATGGTCCCCAGACCCCTACCCCTGCTACTCTGTCCCTCGAAGTGTTTGGTTGGGTTTAGGAAACTTCTTAGCTTTGGTTTAGTCCAGTTGTGCCAACTTTCCCTGTATAGTGTGTTGTCCTTCCCCACACCTAAGATAATTCTTGTCTACTCTCTAGTTAGTGAATTCCCATCTCCCTCCCTCCCCACCCTCGTAACCATCAAAGAATGTTTTCTTCTGTGTTTAAACCTTTTCTTGAATTCTTATAATAGTGGTCTCATACGATATTTGTCCTCCTGCAACTGACTAATTTCACTCAGCATAATGCCTCCCAGATTCATCCATGTTATGAGATGTTTATTGCAGATTCAAAATTGTTTTTTATCATTGCATAGTATTCCCTCATGTGAATATACCATAATTTGTTTATCCATTTGTCCATTGATGGGCACCTAGGTTGTTTCCATCTTTTTGCTCTTGTGAACAGTGCTGCAGTGAACATGGGTGTGCATATATCTTTTCATATGATGGCTCTTATTTCTGTAGGATATATTCCAAGGAGTGGGATTGCTGGATCGTATGGTAATTCTATTTCTAGCTTTTTAAGGAAGCGCCAAATCGATTTCCAAAGTGGTTGTAACTTTTTACATTCTCAGCAGCAATATATAAGTGTTCCAGTCTCTCCACAACCTCTCCAACATTTATTATTTTGTGTTTTTTGGATTAATGCCAACCTTGTTGGGGTGAGATGGTATCTCATTGTAGTTTTGATTTGCATTTCTCTAATGGCTAATGATCGTGAGCTTTTCCTT
>NW_004443971.1:13160259-13192836 GCF_000243295.1 Trichechus manatus latirostris
AGTCTGTAGGTTGTCTTTTTACTCTTTTGGTGAAGTCTTTTGATGAGCATAAGTGTTTGATTTTTAGGAGCTCCCAGTTACCTAGTTTCTCTTCTGGTGTTTACACATTGTTAGTTATGGTTTGTATTCTGTTTATGCCATGTATTAGTGCTGCTAGTGTTGCCCTTATTTTTTCTTTCATGATCTTCATCATTTTAGATTTCATATTCAGGTCTTTGATCCATTTTGAGTTAGTTTTTGTGCATGGTGTGAGGTATGGGTCTTGTTTCATTTTTTTTCAGATGGATATCCAGTTATGCCAGCATCATTTGTTAAAGAGACTGTCTTTTCCCCATTAAACAGACTTTGGTCCTTTGTCAAATATCAGCTGCTCATAGGTGGATGAATTTACATCTCGATTCTCAATTCTATTCCTTTGGTCTATGTATCTGCTGTTGTACCAGTACCAGGCTGTTTTAACTACTGTGGTGGTATAATAGGTTCTAAAATCAGGTAGTGTGTGGCCTCCTACTTTGTTCTTCTTCAGTAATGCTTTACTTATCTGGGGACTCTTCCCTTTCCATATGAGGTTGGTGATATGTTTCTCCATCTCGTTAAAAAATGTCAAGTTGGAATTTGGGTTGGGATTGCATTGTATCTGTAGATTGCTTTGGGTAGAATTGACATTTTCACAATGTTGAGTCTTCTATCCATAAGCAAGGTATGTTCTTCCACTTACATAAGTCTCTTTTGGTTTCTTGCATTAGTGTCTTGTAGTTTTCTTTGCATAGCTCTTTTACGTCTCTGGTTAGATTTATTCCTAAGTGTTTTATCTTCTTGGAGGCTATTGTAAGTGATATTGATTTGGCGATTTCCTCTTTGATGTTCTCTTTGTTGGTCTAGAGGAATCCAACTGATTTTTGGATGTTTATCTTGTATCTTGATACTTTGCTGAAATCTTCTATTAGTTCCAGTAGTTTTCTTGAGGATTCTTTGGGCTTTTCTGTGTATAAGATCATATCATCTGCAAATAGGGATACTTCTGCTTCTTCTTTACCAAATTTGGATGCCCTTTATCTCTTTTTCTTGCCTAATTGCTCTGGCTAGGAACTCCAGCACAATGTTGAATAAAAGTGGTGATAAAGGGCATCCTTGCCTGGTTCTTATTCTCAAGGGGAATGCTTTCAGACTCTCTCCATTTAGGATGATGTTGGCTGTTGGCTTTGTATACATGCCCTTAATTATATTGAAGAATTTCCCTTCTATTCCTATTTTGCTGAGAGTTTTTATCATGAATGGGTGCTGGACTTTGTCAAATGCCTTTTCTGCATCAATTGATAAGATCGTGTGGTTCTTGTCTTTTGTTTTATTTATGTGATGGATTACATTGATTGTTTTTCTAATGTTGAACCATCCTCGCATACCTGGCATGAATCCTACTTGGTCATGGTGAATTATTTTTTTGATATGTTGTTGAATTCTATTGGCTAGAATTTTGTTGAGGATTTTTGCGTCTATGTTCGTGAGGGTATTGGTCTGTATTTTTTTTTTTTGTGGTGTCTTTACCTGGTTTTGGTATCAGGGTTATGCTGGCTTCATAGAATGAGTTCAAGAGTATTCCATCCTTTTGTATGCTCTGAAATACCTTTAGTAGTAGTAGTGTTAACTCTTCTCTGAAAGTTTAGTATAATTCTCCAGTAAAGCCATCAGGGCTAGGGCTTTTTTTCTGTTGGGAGTTTTTTAATTACCTTTTCAATCTCTTATTTTCTTATAGGTTTATTTTGTTGTTCTACCTCTGTGTTAGTTTAGGTAGGTAGTGTGTTTCTAGAAGTTTGTCCATTTCCTGTAGGTTTTCAAATTTGTTGGAGTATAATTTTTCGTAGTACTCTGTTATGATTCTTTTAATTTCAGTTGGGTCTGTTGTGATATCACCCATCTCATTTCTTTTTTGGGTTATTTACTTCCTCTCATGTTTTTCTTTTGTCAGTTTGGCCAGAGGTTTAGCAATTTTGTTGATCTTTTCAAAGAACCAGCTTTTGGTCTTGTTAATTCTTTCAATTGTTTTTCTATTCTGTTTCATTTAATTGTGCTCTGATTTTTATTTCCTTTCTTCTGGTGCCTGAGGGCTTCTTTTGCTGCTCTCTTTCTATTTGTTTGAGTTGTAGGATTAATGTTTTGATTTTGGCCCTTTTTCTTTTTGGATGTGTACATTTATTGCTATAAATTGATCTCTGAGGATTGTTTTTGCTATGTCCCAAAGGTTCTAATAGGATGTGTTTTCAATCTCATCTGATTCTGTGAGTTTCTTTATTCCATCCTTAATTTCTTCTATAACCCAGCAGTTTTAGAGCAAGGTGGTGTTCAGTGTGCATGTGTTTGATTTTTTTCCCTTGCTTTTTCTGTTATTGATTTCTACATTTATGGCTTTATGGTCAGAAAAGATGCTTTGTGATATTTCGATGTTTTGGGTTCTGTTAAAGCTTGCTTTGTGGCCTAATATGTAGTCTATTTTGGAGAATGTTCCATGTGCATGGGAAAAGAAAGTATACTTGGCTCTGTTGGGTGGAGTGTTTGGTATATGTCTATGAGATCAAGCTGGTTGATTGTGGCATTTAGATCTTCCATGTCTTTATTCAGCTTCTTTCTGGATGTTCTGCCCTTCACCAAAAGTGGTATGTTGAAGTTTCCTAGTATTATTGTGGAACTATCTGTTTCTCTATTCAGTGCTGCTAGAGTTCGTTTTATGTATTTTGGAGCCCTGTCATTAGGTGCGTAAATATTTATTATGGCTATGTCCTCCCGGTGTATTGACCCTTTAATCATTATGCAGTGTCCTTCCTTATCCTATGTGGTGGATTTTGCTTTAAAGTCTATTGTGTCAGAGATTAATATTGCCACTCCTGCTCTTTTTTGACTGTTGTTTGCTTGACATATTTTTTCTATCTTTTGAGTTTTAGTTTGTTTGTGTCTTTAAGTCCAAAGTGTGTCTCTTGTAGGCAGCATTTAGACAGATCATGTTTTTTTATCCATTCTGCCACTCTGTCTCTTTATTAGTGCATTTAGTCCATTTACATTCAGTGTAATTATTGATAGGTATGAGTTTAGTCCTGTCATTTTAATTTTTTTTGTGTGTGTTGTTGACAGTTTCTTTGTTCCACTTAATTTTATGTGCTGAGTCATTTTTCTTTATGTATTTTCTTTTCATCTTTTTCATTGTTGTTGATTTTGTATTTGCTGAGTCTTTATGTTTTTCTTGTTTTTTATTTTGATGTGTAGGATTTTTAGTTTCCTTTGTGGTTATCTTAATATTTACCTCTGTTTTTCTAAGTTTAAACCAATCTTTTATTTCTTTATCACCTTGACTTCCTTTCCATATGAAAGATCTATAACTACATTATTTAGTCCCTCTTTTTTGTTTTAATGTTGTCATCTTTTACATATTGACGTCTCTGTTGCCCTATTTTCAGTGTTTTAGCTTTGATTTATTTTTGTGACTTTCCTATCTGGGTTGATATATTGTTGTTCTGTCTTGTGTTCTAGTCCTGGGTTGTTATCTGATGTTATTGATTTTCTAACCAGAGGACTCCTTTTAGTATTTCTTATAATTTTAGTTTGGTTTTTACAAATTCCTTAAACATCTGTTTATCTGGAAATGACCTAATTTCATCATCATATTTGAGAAAACAGTTTTGCTGGATATATAATTATTGGCTGGCAATTTTTTTCCTTCAAGGTTTTAGATATGTCATCCCATTGCCTTCTTGCCTGCATGGTTTCTGCTGAGTAGTCCGAGCTTATTCTTATTGACTCTCCTTTGTAGATGACTTTTCATTTATCCCTAGCCCCTCTTAAAATTCTCTCTTTATCTTTGGTTTTGGCAAGTTTGACTATAATATGTCTTGGTGACTTTCTTTTGGGATCTACCCTGTGTGGGGTTCAATGAGCTTCTTGAATAGATATCTTCTCATCTTTCATGATATCAGAGAAGTTTTCTGCCAACAAATCTTCAACAATTCTCTGTGTATTTTCTGTTATCCACCTCTGTTCTGGTACTCCAGTCACTCGTAGGTTATTCCTCTGGATAGAGTCCCACATAATCCTTTGGTTTCTTCATTTTTTAAAATTCTTTTATCTGATTTTTCCTCAAATAAATTGGTGTCAAGTGCTTTATCTTCAATCTCACTAATTCTGACTTCCATTGCCTCAATTCTGCTCCTATAACTTTCTATTGAGTTGTCTAATTCTGAAATTTTATTGTTAATCTTTTGGATTTCTGTTTGCTGTCTCTCTATGGATTCTTGCAGCCTGTTAAATTTGTAATTATGCTCTTGTATAACCTTCTTAAGTTCCTCTGTTGCTTTGTCTCTATGTTCCTTGGCTTGGTCTGCTTTTTGCATGATCTCCTTCCTGATGTCTTGAAGAGTCCTATATATTAATCTTTTGAATTCTACCTCTGGTAACTCCAAGAAGCTCTTTCCTCTGGAAGGTTTCTTGGTTCTTTGTTTTGGTCGCTTGCTGAAGCCATCATGGTCTGCCTCTTTATGTGATTTGATATTGACTGTTGTCTCCAAGCCATCAATAAGTCATTATATTTATTTATTTGATGTTTGATTATTGTGTCCTACCTTCTTGTTTTGATACACCCAAGTAGGCTGCTCATGTGAGCTAGTGTGATTATTGGCATCTTTGATGCTCTCACGTTCTGTCACCAGGTGGTTACTAGGTATGTGACCCCAGGAGTCCATTTACTTTTCTTGTGTAGGTTCAGCTCAGGTGTCCAGGTCGTCAGTCACCAAGCATGTGATGCAGGCTCTCACCTACAGTTCTAGATTGGCAGGGGTGATTGGAGTAGGCACAGGTATCTGGCTGCAGTAGGGGGTCATGTGCTAAGCAAGGCAGAGGGCTGACAGCTGCCCCTGAGTGTCTGGGTGGAAGGTGTGTCCCTGTTCCCTAGACAGCATAGATGGTTGAGTTTTGCAACTGGACTATGGACACCTGATACTGTAGGCTGTAAGGACTGGGAGGCACCACTTATTCTCGGCCTCTGTTGTGCGTGGCTAGGTGACGTGGATGGAGCCAACAGTCCTCAGGCCCCTGATGTGGGTAGGTGAGGACCCTGCTGAATGGGCAGGGCGGTATCAAATATCAAGAATCTGCCACTCCCCCTTATAGCTGATGCAGTTGAAAATAGGCTTCAGGTGTATACCCTGTTGTACCGTGCTAATGAGGGCCTATGCTGTTGAAATGGGCTCACACAGGTCTATGCAGGGGTGAAAGGCTTTCAAATCCATGAACCCCTTATGCCTGTGCCTAGGCAAAGGGGCTGTGCCTGCCCTGAGTTCTCGGCTTAGGGGAGCTGGCAGATTATTTTTTTTTCCTACTTGTTAATTTGTTCCCTCTCCGTAGCTGGGAGATTGACTCAGGGCATGTGATAGATCCTACTTCCATCCGGGGGGCGGTGGGGGGGGGTGGCAATCGCTGAATCCTGACCAACTGGGAGCAGAGCCGGGAGGGGGCAGGTAGATGGGAGAGAGGTACTTCCCAGAGCGAGGAAGAGTGTTTTTTGATCCACGCAGTAAGACACTCTTACTTGTCTTTCGCCAATTAGCAGCACTTCCCCTAGTTCTGAAGGCTTGAGCAGAATCTGCTGCTAGGTTTCTCCTGATGTGGAAAACTCATCCTGAGAGCTACTGCTTGTCTCAGCCCACGTGCACCAGCCAATCCCAGCCTGCTGGGTGCCAGTGCCAGCCAGATCTGGCAAATCCTCACTGCTTCTGAACTGTCTCTTCCTCCCCCTGCCGCTCAGTCCAACTCCTCAACTTTGTCTTTGATATTCAGGGCTCCTAGATTTTCATACGTAATGGAGTCACTTGTTTTTTCAGGTCTTTGTTATAAGAGGGACCAAAAGAAGCATCTGACTACTCTGCCATCTTGGCCTCCCCTCCCTGAAATAACTTTTTAAAATGCATATGTCCCTTTTAGGCAAGAAGGTCTGTATCTTTTATTCCCAAAGGGGTCCCTAATCAGGAAGTTGGGGACTGCTGTTCTAGGGACTGGTTAGATCTGGTCACATATATCTTAGAGATGAGTGTATTAGTAAAATGATCTAGCAGTAGCTAAGTGCTAAACAAATGTCCCCTTCTACCACAACTCAAGTTCAAGGAAATTTCTCTTTAAGACCCTTGAAAAGTCCCCTCAGGCAGGCAGGGGTGGCAGATTTGTGTTCTCTGAAGAGATGGGGAATCTCCATGAGACAGAGTCCTGCCTCTTGCAAGACTTTTGAGCAGAAACCAGCCCAGCCCCCATACTGTTGACCTGGGTCTGCCTACTGTGATTTTTGGATAGTCAATTCTAGCATGTGGCTCGTGGTATGTCTTTGCTGTTTTGAAGCACCAGTGAGCCTTGGGACTACCTGGAAATGTCACTTGTGGTCTCATTTTGGGTACAGGGGTCTAGTTTTTAGTATTAACCTACAGACTGGTCCCCGCCATCTGTGTTTTCTATGAGTAAAGAGTAGGTACCACATTGAGCCTACCTGATTGCTCCCTGGGAGGGGTTTGCTGAGAGGATGGTTTCCCAGAGCCCATAACACAGTGCCCAGACACACAGACTTTGACTTCCACTTGCTTTTAGCACAGGCTGAGGACCTATAGGGTTGCTGTGAGTCGGAATCAACTCGATGGCAATGGGTTTGAGTTTTTTTGATTTAGTGGACCTATATGATTCTCAAACTCCAGGTGATGGGTCTGTTTTTCTGTTTCCTCATCCTCCTCTGTCATTGCAGTCCTGAACGATATAGGTCTGAAACTCTCCAGCCCTGGTTGGCTTTTTCCCCTTTCCCTCGGTCCTCATGGTCCCTAGAAGAAAAGGCACTCAGCCTATTCTATTCCTTTGGCTTAATTCCCTCATGGCCCAGCTCTGACATGGGTGTATGTCTTACTTCCCTGCACCCCTCTTCTTTCATTTTAGCTACACGAGTCTCTCTTGCTATAGCTGTAAAATGACGTTCTACTTTATAATTTTTCCCCAAAGCTGTTCCTTGGGAACTCTTAAACTCCTGGCTCCTCTAGTACTCAAGGGGTTGGGGTTGGGGTTGGGGTTGGAGTTGGAGTTAGAGTTAGGATATAGAAGGAAGGGAAAGAAGTTAGAAAAACCTGCCCAGTGCCTGTTAGAGAATCTGGATCTGTCTATGCTCAGCAAGTGGATCTAGTCTGCCCTGCTGGTACCTTAATCCAGAAACCAATAAGCTGAAATTGTCTTTCCTCTCTTCCTTTCCTTGCTTTTTTGCCTTGCAGTGGACATAAACTCACACCTATTAGCACCTTAGTTCAAACCACTATGTAGATAAACCACTCCCCCCACAGGTACCCAGGCAATGGGAAGAAGAATGTCCAAAGAGGGTTGGACACTTAACCCTGTTCCTGCTTCCAGGGCACTTTCCTGTGATCAGATATTAGATAGAGTGGGTCAGTTGCAAGTAGGGGAGCAAGCTAGAGAGTTTGTTAGGATATACTAGCCACTTCCTTTACCATACCCACAACTAAAATGGAATGTAAGTCATGTTCTCTTCTCTCATCTCCCATCCTGTTTTTCTGTACTTTTGAAACAAGCAGGAATGATCTCTGTTAAATCTGTGCCTAGCCTCAAGTAACCCTCACCCCCACCAATAACCCTCAAGGCGTAGATGGAGCCAAGTCCCTGCGTCCTCTGAGAGAGCTTGCCTGGGTTCCTTTCTAACTATGCAGCCTTGACAAGGTGGGGATGGAGAAGAGCAATTCTTGCCTTAGGAGTTCTGGTCTGAGACTAGAGACGCTTGGAGTGTTAACAACTGCTCTACTAAGCATGAGCATGAGGTAAGCATTGCAGACTATTTCTGGCTGTGACTCTTTTGCAGATGAAGTCACAGCAGTTGGCAGAAGATGGACTCCAGTTCTGCCCATAAACCCGTTGCTGTCGAGTCAATTCTGATTCATAGTGACCCTAAAGAGTAGAACTGCCCCATAGGGTTTCCAAGGAGCTGGTGGTGGATTTGAACTGCCAGCCTTTTGGTTAGCAGCCAAGCTCTTAAGCACTGTACCACCAGAGCTCCACCACTGGAGTTCTGCCCATAGCAAGGTCTAAACCTAGAAGACTTCCAGCAGGCACCACTCACCTTCTGTTTGTAACTGCCTTCTCTGTCTTTCCTCTTCCTTAAAGCTCAGTCTGACTAGAATGAGATACGTGCTTAGTGTGCCTAGAGGACACAGAGGAAGCCCCAGCTTTGCTGAGGGGAGGCTCCCATGAGGACTGGCACTTGAACCAAGTACTGAAGTGGGTTGGGGTGAGGGCAGGGTACTCAAGGCAGAGACTGGTATTAGCAAAGGATGGAAAATACGAGCATATCCTAGTGAGGTAGAGTCCCTGGGTGGTGCAAACAGTTAATGTGCTTGGCTGCTAACCAAAAGGTTGGAGGTTTGAGTCCACCTTGTGATGCCTGGTGTTCTACTTTTGAAAAATCAGCCTGTAAAAATGGCATGGGGGCAGAGTTTGACCTTCTCTAACTTCAGAAGGGGGAAGGAGTATCAAGAGCAACAGCCCAAAGCTGATTCTTATGAGGCAAAGGTCAGACATGCCTCCTCTCTCTGCTATCTTTCCCAGTTCTGACACCAACTGTCCCTCCCGCGGCACTCTCTACTTCTCTGCTGGGTTTGATAATTCACTGCAATGGCCACACAGAACTCACAGACAAAACTCACGATTATGGGGTTTATTAGGGAAGTAACAGGTTACAATTCAGGCTGAGGAACACTCAGTATGCAGTTCTTCCATCAGGACAGTCTCTTCCCAGCCGTGCTCACAAGCAGGCCTCTCAGGCAAGTGTTACAAAGCTCTTTTAGCTCTGCAGTTAAGTGCCCAGAGGCACCCCACTCTGCTAGCAAGCCTTGGCCCAAAGGCACTCAGCTTTCTCACTCAGTGGGCTTGTGCCGTCTCCTGCCATTCTCTCCTGGATTGGTGGTGGTGGGATCCTCTCTTTTCCCACCTCTGGGGTGGCTCATTTCAAGCCCAGTGGGATGGCAAAATTGACCAATCTCTTTGGTGGGCCACAATTACCCTATCACACAGTCCTACCCAATCCCTTGGGTAGGAGTTACAAGACTATGGCTAGAAAGGCCACACAAAATGATCCCTCACACTGCGGCCACCCCATGGCTTTTCTAGCCATTGTTCTCTCATACTTGGAGAATAACTTACCCCTCCCAATTATTTCACCAGACCAAAACAGTCATTAAATATTAGTCCTTCAGTAGGGTGAAGGGTTCTCAGAGTGAGGTTACATGGGTACTAGCCACTCAGGTCTGCTGCAGGTGTCCATCTGATTTGGTCAGGTTCTCCAAAAGTCATCTCAGCTTCACCCTTTCTGGTGTCTGATAAAATTTAACTGAGAGATGATTATTCCCTTGCTCTGAGCCTCACAAGGTATCAGCATAGCAAAACCTTTAAGGACTTTGGGTTCAGCCACTGTACTCAAGTCCAGCAGTGCCTCCCCCTTAGTCCACTCTTTCACACAACTTCTATAATTGCAGTTTTTACAATCACAATTAACCCTGTTAACAATCAACACATTTCTGAATCGTATAATCCTATCAGCATCTTGCCCCACACCCTCTTCCCCAGACCCGTCAGGAAGAGAAGAAACTATTTCAGTGGGGATCCTCCCTCGTCCCCCTCATTTTGAGTGTAAGCACATTCACGAAAGCTTATAAACCAGCCACTTGATGCCTTTATCTCCAACCATTTTAGATAGCTAATGTTTAAATTGCCTGCCCCTATCAAACCAGTACTGAGGAGACAAGCATGTTCCTTGGTCTTGAAGAAACTTCTGTTCCGGTTGGAACTTTGAACATCTAAATCTATAAGCAAAGTCCAGAGCAAGCCATTGAGTTGCAGCAATCTACACCGGCTCACAGTGTCAAACATCTTTCTCTTCATAAGGTCTGGTTCTGGTCAGCTCATCCCTAGCCATCTGAGCTACGTCACAATGGGTAGCAGCCTTAGGCTCAAGAGTTCACACACACCTCTTGGCACGGCTAGGTCAAGGGATTCCACCCAAAAACTTCAAAAGTCCACACAATTCCCTTTACTTCTGATCAGCAGCCCTTTCTTTCTCTCTCATCCCTAGCCCCAGTGGGCTTGGTCAATGGGTGCCAATGGAACATGTCCAAACTCAGCCCATCTCTTCATCGCTGTACTTCCCCCACTTCCACTCATGAGTGGACCCAGGTGGTCACCACAAGTGAGCATACTAGGCTGTCTACTCGCCAGCTCCCTTTAACTTGCAGTCCTGGAAGGGGGTTCCATCTGATGGGCACTGACTTTTCCTGCCTGGATACATCCAACAGCAAACTGCTTGCTCAAAATTCAAAAAGCAAAACAGTCATTTTTTTTTCCCCTGCAGGTCCTTCCTTCAAATGCAAATCCCCTGTTCTCTCAGCAGTTCTAGGTAGTTCTGCATATCTTTAAATTCTTGTTGGGGCTCAGGTTTTTGATCTAAGCCCCGATTCCATACCAGGGCTACTGCATTGAAACAGCGTGTGTTCCCCTCAGGCAAATCCTAGTTCCCCTTTTAGCATATCCAATCAAGTATTGTCTGAAGGCAGGGTTACACATTCTCCATAATCTATAATACCCAATATTCATTTCTACCATACATTTAGGTCTGCTCTACAACACTAAGTAGGAGAAACATTCAATATCTATGTTACATTCAATTAAACAGATAACCATAAACACAACCCTTTTCAAAACGTTCCACTTTAGTCTTTTCCACTTGACTATCATCCCGTACATATGCATATGGCCTTGGGCCTCTGGCTGGGTGGAAATGGACCCTGGCCCCCTATCAATCATCCCGTTTATATGGCTTGGCCTTTGCCCCAGGCCACTCCAGCTGGGGCTTTTCTCACCTCAGCTACAGCATAACCTTTCCTTCAGCCATTATAGGCAACAACAACCAAAGCAACCATCCAAGAATCAAAAGTTTCACTTCCCAAGCCACTTCTTTCTCTTACAAAGTCCCATGCTTTCATGAGTCTGGAGCCATTGCAAAGAATCCGGCTTCTGACACCAACTGTAAAAATGGCATGGTGGTGGAGTTTGACCTCCTCTAACTTCAGAAGGGGGAAGGAGTATCAAGATCAACAGCCCAAAGCTGGTTCCTATGAGGCGGAGGTCAGAGATGCCTCCTCTCTCTACTGTCTTTACCAATTCTGATGCCAACTGTCCCTCCCACAGCACACTCTACTTCTCTGCTGAGTTTGTAATTCATTGCAATGGCCACACAGGACTCACAGACAATATTCACGATTATGGGGTTTATTATGGAAGTAACAGGTTAAAATTCAACCTGAGGAACACTCAGGATACAGTTCTTCCTTCAGGACAGCCTCTTCCCAGCTGTGCTCACAGGCAGGCCTCTCCCTGGCCCTGGGCCTCTGCCCTGTTCAGGCAAGTGTTACAAAGCTCTTTTAGCTCTGCCAATAAGTACTCCAGGCACCCTACTCCACCAGTAAGTCTTGGCCCAAAGGCACTCATCTTTCTTGTTCCATGGGCCAGGAAGCCCACTGTGCTGTCTCCTGCCAGTCTGTTCTGGCTTGGCAGTGGTGGGATCCTCTCTTTCCCACCTCTAGGGTGGCTCGTTTCAAGCCCAGTGGGATGGCAAAACTGATCAATCCCTTTGGCGGGCCACAATTACTCTATGACATAGTCCTGCCCAATCACTTGAATAGGAGTTAAAAAAGACCGTGATGAGGAAGGCCACACAAAATGATTCATTACACTGCACAGCCATTGAAAACTATGGAGTACAGTTCTACTCTGACACACATGGAGTTGCCATGAGTTGGAATCAACTTGATGGCAACTGGTTAACTGGTTATGAGTTGTTTGTAGCTGAAACTTGGGGTGGGGAAAGGGAATCTAGAGAGAAAAGTATAGCGTTGAGTAACCTTGGTTTTGTATTTCTTTTTCAAATATTTATTGAGTACCCACTATGTTCATGTATTATTCTAGATGCTAGGGAGCCCATGGGGAGAAAGGAGTTTGAACTTTTTCCCTTGTAAAATCCTTGGTGGTTTTCAAGTGCCTATAGTCAGAGATAACCTGTTCTTAAAGCAGTGGTTCTCAACCTGTGGTGATTTTGCCCCCCAGGGGACATCTGGTAATGCTTGGGGACATTTTGGTTGTCACAACTGGGAGTTAGTGATGCTACTAGCATGTAGTGGGTAGAGACCAGGTATACTGCTCAGCATCCTACAAAGCACAGGACAGCCCCCCACAATAAAGAAATATCCCACCCACAAATGCAATAGTGCTGAGTTTGAGAAACTTCGCCTTAAAGGATTGCTTGGCAGTTGCAAAAAGGGTAGATTTTGGTAGCGGGGTGGACAGTGCAGTAAAGGGATGGAGGCTATTGGAGTAATCCAGGTGAAGTACAGTGTTTGGGTCAGAGCAGTGAAATGGATGAGTAAAAGGGTTGGAATCACAGCTAAGTTTTCAAAACTAAAGTTTTCAAGGCTAAGGTCTTTAGAGTTGTTGGTCTGGATTGTTTTTGAGTATACTTAATTAGTAACTATTCTAAATGCTGCCAGCTGAGTGTGTTTGGAAATAATTTAACACTTTAGTAATCATGTTGAAAAAATGAATTTCCACCTAATCTTTTCCTTCCTGGTACTTACAGCTATTTCAAGGAACCTGAGTATTAGAAAAAAAGATTGTTATAAATTAAAAAACAAGCAAAAGGAACAATTTAAACAAAAAGTCTCACAAATATAACCAGAGAAGCTTATAGCTTTATAACTCCAAAAACTTCAAATACAACCCAACAATCTTTTAGACTGCAAATCTATTCTTTGTTTTTATTGTAAAAACCAGGTCATTTTCGGAAAAAAAAATGTTTTGAGTTAAAAAAAACAACAGGAACAGATTTGTCTCTCTACCATCCAAAGGAGGCCAGCAACCATCAGCATAACCAGCCTCCTGGGATTTAACAGAGATATTTCCTTTAATAATATTAAACTACAAAAAGGAGAGTCGTTAATTAGAATCTACCCTCCAAATACTCATGGTCTCTCAAAATAGTTTCATAGGTGGCCCAAGTTCTTTAACCCACCATGAAAAGGAGGGAATAAATGATCTAAACTAAATTGCCATCCACGGTTTGGAAAAAAAATTATAACATTTAAGAATAGAAACTTGTTTTCTGTATGCAGATCTTTGCTCTCCTTCCCCCCCACCCCAAACTCAACCCACCTAGTTGCTTATTGGTAAATGTTTATCAAAAAAAGTCTGTAATTTTTTGTTTTCCAGATTTGCCTTGATTAATTTCATGAAATGTATAATGTACTTCTTGGTTCTCAACAGATAATATCAATTTGTGTAATTTTTGTTTTATGTCTTAAGTTTTATCTTGTCTTAAAAGCCATCAGTTGGGCCTATGGTAGCTACAGAATAGTCTATTTAAAAGTGCACAGAAGAAGATAAATTGATTGGTTGGTACAACCAGGCCTTTAAGTTATTCCAAAACTATCTCTTCACAAAACCTCTCTTTACCAGATTCTATAAAACATGCAATAGTATCTACTTCTAGATACTATTGTTGAATTTAAGTTATGTTTCTAGTTGGTTTGATGATAAATAAGCACCCGCAAAATTAAAAGGTCTCAGTGTTTTTAGAAAATGATAAAAATAAATTCATTTCTTAATTTAAAAAAAGGTTTAACTTTTACTTTTCTAACAATAAACAACTAGAGTAGAGATTTTAAAAAGAAAATTTTTTAAAAATAGTTAAAGTTCTTAGTTATTACAACTAAAAGTTCAGTAGGTTAAATCATAAAAATTTTAAGAGCTTTCAATGTCAAATAGCATATGAAACAAGGAATTAAATTTCATACAGTTAAAATGTTATGAAATTAAATGAAACATATTGTTAAATCAAGAATAATGCCAAATTTTCATTAAATTAGAATTTATATTTATAGGTCTGATACTAGATTGCAAACACCTAATATTATATCATAATTTTATTATTTCAATTGCTAACTTAGTTGCAACTTTATTTGTTTTAAATCTAGGGATGGTTTGACTAGGGAATTCACATTGTTTACCCATAAAATTATTTTTACTACTCTTCAGATATTTAGAGACTTGATAATCTTAGTATATTCTTGTTATATCCTGACTATATAGTATTATGTCTCAAGATTATTGTGTGTAATATCTGAAGCTCTTCGAAAATAAGGTTAATCATTATGTTTGGAGATATTTTTTAATTGACTTCTGGCTTTAAATTACGTTTGTAATTCCCATCAGGTCTTTCACTTTTAAGAATTATTATAAATTAATCATGGCCATATTAAGTTTTGTCATCTACAGATAAGTTTTTACTTTGCTGATTTGCTGAAAACATTTCACTAAAATATCGCAACAAAAAGATGGACTATATTGGACTTGTAAAAAAGACTGTGACTAAACTGAATCACAATTTCTAGCACTCTCATACAGAAGCTGACAAGTTCACAGACCGTGGCTGATTCAGAATAACGTGGAACCAAAATTAACTACATGGGACTGAATAAACTAAAAAAAATTTTAAATTGAACTCATAGATGAAGTTTACTTATGTTAATTTCTTTGCTTTTCTATTTGTTTTATTCGCTATATTGTTTTTAATTGCTTTACTCCATAAACTTCAAGTTATTCCATGTTTTGATATGTTTTTCCCATGTAAATAATATAAGTTAATGCTGCCAACTGCATTTGCTTAGTGGTAGTTGAACAGATCAACTACTTTATTTGTCTTATGTTCCATGAAAACAGTTACACCTATTGCTTGAAATTTCTAGATGAATTAGATGTTTCAGATATGAGCTGTCAAAATACTTAAGGTTTCCTTTCTGTCATCAAACCTTTCTTTTCAGCATTATCAAATTGCATTTTAGCATAAATCCCCTGTTTTGACATTTTGGTTTTTCCCTTATAAATCCAGACCTTTTTTTATAAAATCACTTTTAGAGACAATTTTGTTCACTAGAATTATGATTTTAACGGTCATTGTCATCATAATATAAAAAGAAAACAACCCATTGCTGTTGAGTTGATTCTGACTCATAGTGACCCTATAGGACTGAGTATAACCGCCCCATAGAGTTTCCAAGGAGCACCTGGTGGATTCAAACTGCCAACCTTTTGGTTAGCAGCCGTAACTCTTAACCACTAAGCCACCAGGGTTTAGACACTGTTAAATGTTACATAAAATTACCCACTTGTGTTTTGACCTGGAGAACTAACATGATGGACATGAAAAAAACAATGTATATGAAAACCATCCAGGCCAATGATGACCTTGATGAAATCCTATTGAGGAACTAAAAAAATAAGTCAGCACTTGTGTCTGTGATCCATTGTACCTGAAATTGTCACCTCTTTCCCTCCACCTTTTGAGGCCCACCAGTGTCTCCCTCTAAAGCATTGTGAAACTAGGGAAAACCTTGCAGAAAATGAGTTACTCCTTTGTGGGCGTCTTGAGACCAGCTCACCCTGAAGAGAGGAACTCCACTATGTCAAGGTAAAGGAGAATGTTCAGTGGTGCTCTGTCACGATTGTGGTGTGCGGCATCCAAGGTCTTAAATGCTTGATAATTCAAGCAGCCACTAGAGTAAACAACAGTAGCAAGCTTGTCCATGTGAGAGAGACTACTGGATTCATGAATGATGAAAAGATGCTCTATGAGATCTTTGATCAAAAGGAGGGAAATGTGTCAGGAAAAGACAACTTTCAGTGCAGTCATTGAGACAGAGGCATAATATGCTGACCATGCTATCAAATTTTAATTTGGATTCTAGACTAACAACTATATTTTTTGAGAAAAATATGTTTTTCCTCAGTGATCAAAACCCGGATGTGAAACCATATGCCCTGAGGGGTCTTAACCAGGTGACCATCTGCCCCCCACAAAATAAATGTACTCAGTAAGAGTGCTTGTCTGGGTGCTGTTGCTAACAAGATATTTTTGCATGAGGTTGGCAAGTGTTGTTAGTTGCTGTGGGGTCAATTGTGATTCATGGTGACCCCATATGTGCAGAGTAGAACTGTTCCATGGGGTTTTCAAGGCTGTAACCTTTCAGAAGCAGATTGCCAGGCAGAATTGACTACACAGCAACCAACAACAGCATCATGACCAATGGGATGTACTTCTTGCCTTACAGTTCAGAGCTCTCATGTGTTAATCTCATTTGATTCCCACAGCAACTCTGGAGACATGATCTTCATTTTACACATGAGATCGCTTGGCATCACAGAGGTCAGTTGTCTGAATTCACACATCTAGACCACACCCCCAGCCTACCCCTTGCTCCTTCCCCTACATCAGTAGATGCCGCCCACACACAAGGGGACTGAGGGACAGGCAAGGAGTCTGGCTTTCTTCCTCGATCCTCTCTTAGCTCTCTAAGTGACACTATTGCTCTCTAGATGCCCACGGCTCCTAAAGTAGCTCAACCAGAAAGGGGATGTCATAGATTGAATTGTGTCCCCCAAAAATATGTGTCAACTTGGCTAGGCCATCAGTATTGTGTGATTGTCCACAGTTTTGTCATCTGATGTGATTTTCCTATGTGTTGTAAATCCTGCCTCTATGATGCTAATGAGGAAGGAATAGAGGTAGTTATGCTGATAAGGCAGGACTCAATCTACAAGATTAGGTTGTGTCTTGAGTCAGTCTCTTTTGAGATATAAAAGAGAGAAACAAGCAAAGAGGCAAGGGGACCTCATACCACCAAGAATGCTGTGCCGGGAGCAGAGTGCGTCCTTTGGACCTGGGGGTTCCTGCACTGAGAAGCTCCTAGACCAGGGGAAGATTGAGGACCTTCCCCCAGAGCCGACAGACAGAAAAAGCCTTCCCTTAGAGCTGGTGCCCTGAATTCAGACTTCTAGTCTCCTAGACTGTGGGAGAATAAATTTCTCTTTGTTAAAGCCACCCACTTGTGGTATTTCTGTTATAGCAGCACTAGATAACTAAGACAGGGGAGAATCATGCCTGGAGGCCTTGGGATGGGAAAATCTGCCCCTCCCCGCCCACCTGGGGCAGGGCTGGCAACACAGCAGTGATGACCTACCTGTCTGGGCCTGCCTGACGCTCACTGGGAAAGATGGAAGGAGCTCAGACCCTATGGGTAAGGCTGTGGGGATGTCAGCAGGGAGCAGCCCCAGACACAGCTTCAAAAGAACAGAGACTCATGGAGTGGGCTGAAGCCTGTGGTCATCTTCCACAGCAGGGGTGGAAAGAGGGTAGAGTACACTTGCTGAGTGCTAGGCACCTCCATCTCCTGGACAGAAGAGGAGAGAGGAGCTGTGTACTGTGTGTCTACAGTCTGCCTTACGTATATGATTTCATCTAACCCTCATGCTAACTATGTGATCGACGGAGTCCTTGTTTTATGGGTGGGGAAGCTGGCTCACAGAGAAACAACATTTCAAGGTCTCTCAGCTAGTTAATAGTAGAGTTGGGATTCAAACCCAGGTTTGAGTGATTCTAAAGCCCACTTACAGGTAACCGGAGACAAGTGTTAACCTATTGGAAATGGGGGCTTACTTAGCTCCTGGGGAGAGCCTCAAAGGCTTCAGGGAGGAAATGACATTTGCACTGAGACCGTTATGTCACTGTGCTTAGAACTCAGTAGGAACTCAATAAAGGTTTGGATGATTGAAAAGCCTGGAAGAAAGAGGGTTGCTGCAGGCCTCAGTGTGGGGTCCTGGAGCTGGGGGCTGGGGAGGAGTCTTAACTGTGGTGTCCATCACACCCATGAGGGCTTCACCCCAACTCCCCAGGGGTGATGGGCTGTCAGGGCCACACCCACCTCACCTGGGCTGCCAGCTCCTGCTCCACCTGGTCAATGCCAAGAGACATAAATGCCATTCCCCTAAAAGTCATTTCAGGGGAACGTGAACCAGCTGCTTTTGATAAAGGAAGTATGTGCCAGGCATAGGGGGAAGAAAAGAGGTCAATGAGGAAGACAGCCTCTGGCCAGAGACCAGCCTGAGGAGCCCCAGAGGCCGCGGATAGGGTAGTGCTCCTGCTGCGTCCACCGCTTCCTCCCGCCACCAACCAGAGCTTCACTCTGTGACCAAAGTCAAAGAGCATGTCTCCGAGGAAGGAGGACACTCCCCACCCCCACACCAGCCTGAGACCTGGTCACGTCAGCATCCCCGGAAGGGCGGGTCTGAGCACAGGCTGGGTTACAGGGTCGGGTGCTTTTGGTGTCACTGTTCGCTGCGCTGAGAAGGCCGCGACCCACAAGGAGCACTGGGTGGGTGCAGCTTCCAGCTTTGTGGTAACTTCAGTGAGGTTTCCCAGAAGCCACCCCTCCACTGGCAGTCACCTCCCCCGTGATGTCCACATTTGGCTGTAAGAGGTAGTGCAGGGAGGGGCCTCCTAAGGCAGGATCTGGGGTATGGCAAACCCATGGGACAGAGTGAACTCCACAGAACCACTCATACTTTTTTTTTTTTTTAAATCTGTAGAAGAGGGATCTCCTTTGTAGTGTGCTTCTGAGGATTGATTCAGATAATGTACTCCTACGAGCTTTATGACCTAAAGCGACATACAAGAGCAAGGGATTATTCACTCGTTGGACAACCATCCACTGAGCCTGGGCAATGGATCTGGAGGGAAAGCAGGAACTCACTGTCCAGACTAATCCAGTTCCACTGTCCTGGGAGCTCAGAGGAGGGGCCGCTGACCTGGATCTTGCAGAAGAGACAAGGAGTATTCACACTGCAAAGGGGCGAGGGGGTTCCAGGCAGGGTGGGGAGTAAGTAGAAAAGCAGGTGGGTGTCAGGGGGTCCTGGCACACTGGATGGGAACCACATGATCTTTTCTCCTTTATTCTTTTGGTAATACGGGCAATGGCTAACATTCATTCAATGCTTACTAAGGACCAAGAAATTTTCTAAGTACTCAGCATACTTCTCATCTCTTTTATTTTCATAAACATCCTGTACTATTACTCCTACTTTACTTGATGAGAAAACTGAGGTCCAGAGAAAACTGGGTCATGATTGTCAGTAGTTTGGCAGTTATGTAATGATGTAATTTAGCACTTATATAATGGTGTGATTTGGCAGTTATGTAATGATGTAGTCATCCTCCATGATGTGACCTGATATGATCAGCCAACTAGTTGTAATGGAAGTTTCCTTGGGGCTGTGGTCTGCATCCAATATTTATATGGATGTTCCGGAAAGCTCAGTTGCTTGATCTGGATCTTGCATCTGGCTCATCATCATCTGACCCCCTGGTTCTTGAGACTTGAACCAGCTGCCTGTCCTACTGCCTGCCAATCTTCAGATTCATTGGCCTCTGCAGCCTGTGAGCCAGCAGCCAGCCGTCTGACCTGCCAATCTTGGGTTCATCAGTCCCTGAAGCTATGTGAGTCAGGAAAAGCCTCCAGCCTGACGCCTGATCCACAGACTTGGGACTTGCTAGCCTCTACAACTGTGTGAGCCAACTCCTTGAGATAAAAAAATAAATATATATGTATATGTATATATGTGTGTGTATATATATATGTATATATATATATACTCACATATACACTCTTCACTGGTTTTGTGTCTCTAGAGAACCCAGCCTAAGACAAATCTGTACGTGGAAATATAGGTTAGTACATGATTTATATAAGGAGCGCTGGTGGTGCAGTAGTTATGTGCTCAGCTGTTAACCGAAAGGTAGGCAGTCCAAACCCACCAGATGCTCCACAGCAGAAAGATGTGGCAGTCTGCTTCTGTAGAGATACAGCCTTTGAGACCCTACGGGGCAGTTCTACTCTGTCCTATAGGGTTGCTATGAGTCAGAATCGACCTGATGGCACACAACAACATATGATTTACGGAAAAGAAGAAGGAAGAATATGAGGGAGATAGAATAGAGAAGTGGGAAGTGTCATTTATTAAGTATTATGTACCAGGCTTTGTACTAGGCATCTTGTACATATTATCTTGTTTAATTCTAATTGGTTTCCCTGTGTTGGCTCCCTTCAATCAGGTCTTCACATGATGCCTACAGTGATCTTTCCACAGCACAACATGGGTCATTTTGCTTTCCTGCTTAAAATTGTTCAATGGTTCCTGTTGTCCTCAGGTAATCTAAACCCTATAACTTGCTCCCGTAACTTTTTTTTTAGTAACAGCTTTATTGAGATATAATTCACATACCATAAAATTCACTCTTTTAAAGTACACAATTCAATGGTTTTTAATAGATTCACAGAGTTGTACAAACATCACCACAATCCGTTTTAGACTATTTCATCACTCTACAAAGAAACACCGTACCCATTAGCAGTCACTCCCTATTTTCCCCTTTCCCCAGCCCCTGGCCATGAATGTAATTTCTGTTTCTGTGGATTTGCTTATTCATGACATTTCATGTTAATGGAATCAATCATACAATTAGTGACCTTTGTGACTGGTTTCTTTCATGTAGCATAATGTTTACAAGTTCATCCATGTTGTAGCATGTATCAGTACTCCATTTCTTTTATTGCTAAATAATATTTCATTGTATAGATATATTTTGTTTATCCATTCATAAGTTGGGAAACGTGGATTGTTTTAACTTTTTGGCTATTATAAATAATGCTGCTATAAATATTTGCATACAAGTTTTTATGGACATGTGTTATCAGTTCTCTTAGATATATACCTAGGAGTGGAATTGCTGGAATTGTAACTGTATGCTGAACATTATGCAGAACAGCCAAACAGTTTTCCAAAGTGACTGCACCATTTCACAATCCTTCCAGCAAAGTATGAGTGTTCCAATTTCTCTACAGCCTCGCCTACACTTACTGCCTTTTTTATTTTAGACATCCTGGTGGGTGTGAAGTATCTCATTGTGGTTTTTGATTTGCATTTAGCTAATGACTAATGATGTTGAGCATCTTTTCATGTACTTATTGGCCATTTGTATATCATCTTTGGAGAAATGTCTACTCAAACCCTTTGCCCATTTTAAAATTAGATTATTTGTCTTTTTATTATTGAATTTTAACAGTTCTTTAAATATTCTGGATACCAGCCCAGTATCAAATATATAATTGCAAATATTTTCTACCATCCTGTGGGTTATAATTTCACTTCCTTGATAGTCTAAGGGGTACCTTTCTTGATAGTGACCTTTGAAACACGGAAGTTTTTAATTCTGATTAAGTCCAATTCATCTGTTTTTTCTTTGATTGCTTGTGCTTTTTGTGTCATATCTAAGAAACCATTGCCTAATCCAAGGTCATGACAATTGTTTTAGCTCTTACATTTAGATACACGATCTATTTTGAGTTAATTTTCACATATGGTATGAGGTAAAGGCCAAACTTCATTCTTTTGCATGTGGATAGCCAGTTGTCCTAGTACCATTCATTGAAAAGATTATTCTTTCTCCCATTAAATTGTCTATGGCCCTTCTTAAACTGGTCCTTTCTTTGTCCTGTGGCTTCATCTTCTGCACCCCCGACCCCCACCCCTCCAGCTTGCTCTCTATCTCCAGCCCCATTAAATGATTTCTACTTTCCCTTATAAGCCAAGTTCTTTCTCTGCTTTGGCCTCCCCCTCTGCATGCTGTTTCTTGTGCTGAAAAATCTCCCCCACCCCTCTTCCCATATCACCTGGCTGTCTTCTCTAATTACTTGGCAGATCTGGGCTTAGATGTCACATCTTCCAAAATGCCTTCCATAAGCCCCCAAGAATGGTATATTCTCCCTAGAGTAAGCCAGCACATTCTCAGGATGCTTGGCCATTGGCCAAAGTAACCAAGCTCAAGCCAGATTTACTCTCTTCCTTATTTTAGCAAATACGAAAAAAAAAAAAAAAGAAGAAGAAGAAGCTTCTTTATAACCAGTAGCCAAGGCAGCACAGCCCGACACAGCCTGACAGTACCCAAGTGTGGAATAGGGGTGTACCTCCTCCAGGAACCATTCATCAGGCCCTCTAATAGGGGAAGGGATTATTTGAAATCCACCATTGTCAACTTGATTCAGAGTGACAATTAATTTCCAAATTTCTGGGTTTGAGATAAAATACCAAAATGCTGGTTTATAAAATTTCTTCCCACCTCACCCAGAAACAGGTGCTTGATGTGAAGCTAGAGTGGTGAACAATGGTTGTTAGGCGGGGTCTGTGGTGGGCCGTGGGGGGTGGTGGCCAGGTTCAGGTACCTCACTTTGGGACCACATCCTTCAACATTAAATATTTTCTTCTTAGTTTCAGGGAGATATCTGCTCTCTGATAAACCCTAAAGCCCATTTTCTGTTAGTCAAAAAGACTCCAATGGACATACCACTCCAAACGCAGTGAAGACTTTCACCTGGTTAGAAAATTCTGGTCACTTTCAGGTCTCCATCCTTCCTACCAGTCAGGGATGAGGGAACGGGGGGAGTATGCCAACAAGAGTTTTCCTTGGTCCCTCTGACTTGATTCAAACATCATATATCTACCAAACATAATCCTGGAAAGGATCAGGCAAAATGTAAGTGGGGAACTAAGAGACAAACCTAAAAGGGGATTTGGGCTTAAGAGTTTGGGGCTTTGGGAAGGGTGCAATTAATGCCTACACCCTTGATTTCCACTTCTCGGCAACACAACCACTCTGGTTGGGTCTCTACTTTGAGTAGATAAATAAAGGAGGTTCTTTCAATTTCATCTGGAAACCCAGGTAGGATATGAAGGTAGAAGCTAAACAGAATCAATCTCCTGGACCTTTGTCTTTCCTTAGATGACTACAAGTAGTGGAAGTGTTGACTAAGTGGGGAAAGGCTAAGAAAATAATTGGATAATGGTGTCCAAGAGGAGAGATAGGGAAAAGAAAGTGGGAGGCTTCAAGGCAAAAGGAAAACATCATGTTCTTCTCTGATCTCCCCCTCACATTTCTTTGCAGAGCTGCAACAGCCCCAGCACCATGCACTGTTGTCTATTGTCATGGATTGAATTGTGTCCCCCCAGAGTTTATCAATTTGGCTGGGCCATGATTCTCAGTATTGTGTGATTGACCATCATTTTGTCATTTGATATGATTTTCCTATGTGTTGTAAATCCTGCCTCTATGGTGTTAATGAGGGGGGATGGGCAGTAGTTGTGTTGATGAGGCCGGACTCAGTCTGTGAGACTGGATTGTGTCTTGAGCCAGTTTCTTTTGGGATATAAAAGAGAGAAGCAAGCAGAGAGACAGGTGGACCTCATACCACCAAGAAAGCAGCACCAGGAGCAGAGCACGTGCTTTGGACCCAGGGTTCCTGCAGGGAGAAGCTCCTAGACCAGGGGAAGATTGATGAGAAGGACCTTCCTCCAGAGCTGATGTCCTGAATTTGGACTTCTAGCCTACTTTACTGTGAGAAAATAAATTTATCTTTGTTAAAGCCATTCATTTGTGGTATTTCTGTTATAGCAGCACTAGATAACTAAGACATCTATGGAGATATATCATAGTTGCTGCATCCTTAGTCTTCCTGAACTTCTTCTCCCAAGACAATAACCAAGAGCAGGTTGAATACAGTCCATCAATGGTGAGTACCAGGTGAGGCCAGAACCACTTTACAACTCTTTTTTAGTGGGAAAATTTTTTCAGTTATATGCAATACTCTAGTATTACCACAGAGTTTTAAGAAGAGGGCACTTGAAAATTCAGTAGGGTGTCAGGAAAAAGGTAAATATTAAATAAGTCTTTAAATGTGGGTAGGATTTAGATAGAGTCAGGGAAGAAGAGAGGACATTTTAAGTGTGGAGAGGACAACGCACAGCCACCTCTAGAGGATCACACTGACCGGCAGGACCAGCACGCTCTGAGGACTTCTAGGTGCTGGCCAGTTACCTCACCAGAGCCTGGCATGGGAGATGCTAGTTTTCCCATTACATACGTGAAGGGATCGAGACTCAGAGACCCAAAATAACTTCTCCAAGTGTACGACATGTGCACGTGGAGAAGCACAATCCACCATAGGTGTGCTGAGGCTTGGCAGTCCCCATTTTTCCTAAAGTGCCTCAAACCAACCAGAGCAAAGCACAGGGTGGGTGTGGGGAGTGGCTCAGAAATGTGGAGGTGGCCAGAAGTTAGCAAAAGACTTTAGAATTGAGGCACTTTGTGTAAATTCCTAAGGACAAGGACCAGGATTGTTCTTCAGCATCTATGACAGCACCTAGCACAGTACTAACTTGAGTTAGATGACTTTTGCAAGCCTGATAATGGTAGGAGAAATTGGATGTGGGACATGGTGAGGCAGACAAATTCTTACCCTATAAAAGCCCAGGACCTTCCTACAGACGTCCCACACAAAACTGGGGGAGCCCCACACCCTTACTGCAGTGCCCACGAGCCATGCCGGAACCCCCTGTGTGTTCTTCCCATGAGGTGGGCATAGCAGTGGACTGAGCACAGACACTCATCTGCCCGGAGACTGGTCTACTGCGGCTCCAGCCTGTTCTAAATGGAGAATCTGCCCTCAATTGTTTCCAGAGGATTTGGGGATGAATCAGGACTGATGCGTATCCTATCCTCAGGAGAAAAAAAGAAAATCACTTGGCAGATTATTGAGGAGCAAATCAGCTCTGAAAGTAAGAACCATCTGGGGGACCTTCAAGGAGATGCAGAAAAACTCCCCTTTACTCCAGCATGCCAACTACAAAATCCTGGCTGGAACCCCTCTCAAGGAAAAGAGTATGTGTGAGGGACTGGGCAGGGTCTTAACACAACAGAAGGGGGAAGTGAGTCAAAAGGGACAATGAACTGGCATCCGGTGAAGGAAGGAGGTGATCTGAGGGAGGACCGTGCTGTGGACTTCTGGTACAGGTTGTAACCCTGACTGCATACCCCTCCCACCTTCTCCTGCTTGAATGACTAACAGGATGAGAAGTCCATAGTAATCCTGTCAAGAAGCCATCCCCCAGTGAAGCTCATTGATGTCAGGCCCCCATGGAGGGGAAGCCAAGATGGGGGAGGAGCCAGAAATAGCAGTGGGAAAAAGAACCAGGTAGAGGGCAAAGATGGGGGTGTGGGCATGTGTCACAGTGCACTAGACTGCCAGAGGCCTCAGGTTTGCGTAGGTGCCTGGAGATCCTCCAATCCAGGTCTGAGATAACTCTGAAGGTCAAGGCCAAGCTAAGACAATTTGCTAAGCCAGAAAATTTGCCTGTGGTATGTGGCAGCCTTCTCCATTAGAAAAAAACATCCTTGTCCCTCATAAAGTTTCCCCCTGTAGCCTTTCAAAACATTGGTCAAATAAAACCACTTCACAACTTCTAATGAAATATTCATCTCTTATCTGGACCTTAGTCTCCCAGGGAAAGGAATTTTGAATTTGTCACAAGTATTGGCATTAAGGGAAAGACCGAGGAGGTTAGTGCTAACCGAGAGCTCTTCACCAACCTGAAGCACTAAAGGTCTCCATATCTCCCCCAGAACAGCTAACAGTGGGGATTCCCTCTGTGCAGCATCTTCAGGAAAACTACCTCTTGGACACGCTGCAGTCCCCGTTCCAGGCATCCACAGAACCTGAGCTAAATTATATCATGGTGCTGGTCCATCTGCTAAATCCTGACCCTAAGTGGCTCAGCCAAACAGTTGTCAATATTTCAGCCTCTTCCAATCACATATTGAGGCCCGGAAGCTGCTCGTGATCCATGGTCTCCTCAATGGCTCTTCTCTCCCAGGAGAAGTAAATAACGCCAATCACTCTTCATCCTGTGAAGCACTTTATCCCAGGCAGAAAACAGATTATGCCCTCCTCATGAACTTTGCTAGAAACCTCTCCGATTACTTTCTGATGATAGGAGATAATGTTCACTGCAACCCCAGATTTGTTTCTACAATCTATTGGGCATTAAAAGCCTGGAAAGAAATACCTTGGATGATTCTGGAGTTCTCCAGCCTGAGTTTGTCTGGGAAAGTTTTCCACACAAGTGACCTCTCCTGCCTGACCTCGTTCTTCCTCCTCTTCCAGGACACTCCTACTGACTTGCTTCTCTCTGAAATCTGCTATCTTTTGGCCCAAAATGTTCCAAATTGTTTCAGTCCCACCATCTTCCACCACATGGGGCAATTAGTCTATGTTTGAGGACACATGCTTTTCTGTGGAGAAAAGGTCTTTGGTGAACAAGACAACCCCACTGCCAGTGTCCTTACTGACGTGATGACAGTATTGACTTCTATTCCACAATATCCTTATACTCTAAGTGAGGATTACTATGCTACCTTGGAGAGGCAACCACCTGACTGTGATTTTGGAGAAGCCACAAAAAGTCATCCGGATAAAGGTGCTGACAGGCTTTGCTAAAGAAGGAAGGTACAGGCGCCAGCAAGGAGAAGTAGAGCTGGGCTATGATCCCTTGGATGAACCCAAAAACTGTGTTCACTATACCCTGCTAGGGCCACTGGTGGGAGGGAATTTGGACCAGAGGATATTTTATGAAGAAGATTCTGTAAAGGAACTGAGCTGTATATGACTCCTGGTGCTAGCACCTCAAGAGTCTTTGCTCCTGATCAGGCAGATCAGAGTCTGAACTGAGCCTGAAGAAGAGCAGAGTTAGAAAGCCCAGTGGGGATTCTGGAAGGATCAGGTTTGGGAATGGAAACCACCTGGTTGACAATAATTAAAACTAAAAATTCATCAAGGACTGCTCATTCTGAGTACGGTATATTATTTATATAATTACGAAAATATAATTTATTGTCCAAACTGGGATATTTTGAGAGTGAAAGAGAATGCTATTAATAATTACACTGGAAAAACAGATGTACCCCAGGACTGTCCTGGGCAAGGTTAGATGTATGGTCACCCTAATTCTAGGTTTTTGGGGGGCTTTTTAAGATATATAACACAGTCTAATGTGGGGCAGAGACAATATCCTTGTGGCCTGCAATGGTCATAGAGAGGGAAGGAGTGCCCATGAACTGCCTTGGCTCTTGTCTACAAACAGGCATAACACCCTGGGATCTTTCCCTGCAGGAATTATTGTTCTACCCACAGTTGACAAGTCTTGAAAGTACCATGATCGTGGGGGTGGAACTGGCTTTGGCTCACAACTGTAGACCTAAACCTTCAATATGCCTCACCGGAGCAAACATTGCTTAGCTGGGATTCACAAATGAACATTTCAGGTATCCATGAGTCCCCTAAAACTGTGTGCAAAATTTTGGGTAGGTTCACATGAGCACCTTTCTAAGGAGAAGATCTTTAAAAGGTTCCATGCCTTCCCCCAAAAAGTTAAGAATAGCTACACCCACAGCTGTAACTTTCTTGAGGGGAAAAAACAATGTGTTACTTAAGAAAGAATTATTTATATCCATGGGAAAATAAATACTTAGGATCATATATTCCTTCATTCCTTCCTGTATTTATTCAGCAACAGTTGGGTGTGTTAAAGACAGTATGAATTATAAGGTGAACCAAATGTGGATGGCAGAGGCAAGGGACTTAGAGCAAAACAAGTAATTAAAATTACATGTGATATAGATGTTAATTCTGTCTAAATTGATGAATAAATTCAATGCAGCCCCAATAAAAAAACAAATTAGGTTATTTTGTAATTTATTTTGTTTTTGAAAATTTTCCTAAACTTAAAATTTAAAGAAAAAAATATTTGAGTATAACTAGTTGCCTCTCACTAGAATATTCTCCTATTTTATTAGAAACAATAATATCAGGGGAGACCACGTATACGGCTATAAAAAAAATCCATTGTTTCTTATAGTTTCGATTGGCCAATAAAATGAAAATAAAAGCCTTTGGGTGGGGGAAAACAGTTTAGTGATTCCTCAAAAAGTTAAACATAGAATTACCATACCAAAACCAAAAACCAAACTCGTTGCTGTTAAGTCAATTCCGAATCATAGCAACCCTATAGAACAGAGTAGAACTGCCCCATGGGGTTTCCAAGGAGCACCTGGTGGATTCCAACTGCAGACCTTTTGGTTAGCAGCTGAACTCTTAACCACTACGCCACCAGGGTTTCCAGAATTACCATGTGACCCAGCAATTCCACTCCTAGGTATATAACAAAAGATTTAAAAGTAGAAACTCAAATATTTGAACACCAATGTTCATAGCAGCATTATTCAAGGTATCCATAAAGTGGAAACAATCCAAGTGTCCATCAACAGATGAATGGATAAATAAAGTGTGGTATACATACACAGTGGAATATTATGCAGCCATAAAAAGTAATATAGTTCTGATACATGCTACAACATGGATGAACCTTAAAAGCATTGTTAAATGAAATAAGCCAGACACAAAAGGATAAATATTGTATGATCCCACTTACATGATCTAGAATAGGTAAATGCATAGAGACGTTAGTAGATTTAAGACAAGGCTAGAGCCATTTTCTTAAAATCGTTGTCTCCTCCGGACAGCCCCTCACCCAGCCCATTTCCTAAATTGTCTTTCTCCTCAGAACTTCTTTGAAAAGAATCAGCCACTGCCTCACCGGAACCAACTGAAATGGGTCCTGCCCTCCATCCTAGCACTCCAGGTAACCTTTAGCTCATTAACTGACTCAGGCATGGTAAGTTCTCGGCCCCTGGCTGGAGAGCTAATACGCTAATAAAGAAAAATGGCTAACTTCCTTCTGCAGGGGAATCGACCCCCGGCCTTAGAAAATGCTCACTCATTCTAAAACGCTGTGCTCCTGCGCACGCTCCATTTTGTATTCTGAACACTGATCCTGCCTATATAAACGAGCCTTAGCAAGCTGCCTTCAAGCAGTCTTGGAAGGCACTTAGCCCCAATTGTCTCATTGCTTGGCCAACCACTAAAGTTGTCTTTAGTTCTCCCCAACTGGGTCCCTGTCTTTTTGGAGTCTCCCTGAGCAGAATCCGGAGTTCCCAGCAACTGATTAGTTGTTATCAGGTGCTGTGCGGGGGAGGCAAGAATGAGGAGTTACTGCTTAATGGGTATGGAATTTCTGTTCAGGGTGATGAAAAAGTTTTGGAAATAATGGTAATCGTTTCACAACATTGTGAATGTAATTAATACCACTGAACTGTACACTTAAAATGGTTAAAATGGCAAATTTTATGTTACATATGTTTGACCACAATAAAAAAATTTTTTTCTAAGTCCTTGGTTCAGGTTTCCACGAAGAAACTCCAATAGAGGCTGAGTCAGCTAGCAGGAACTTTTTTTTTGCCTTGGCTTGGTGATTCTTTACCTTATTAGCTCACTGTTGCCTTCAAGGAGATACTTTTTATATTATACCCAGTTTTTCTAGTTGTCTTTAACAGGAAGGTTGGTTCAGATTACCTAGTTTGTTATTACAAAGTTTTTATGTACTGACTTGAAAAGATCTTCAAAACACACAGTTAAATGAAACGATCAGGCTTCAAAACAATATACACAAAATCATCTATTCATGCAAAAAATATATATATTTCTATTCAGTGTAATTGCAAAGAAACTATGCAGGATTCTGTTACTGTCAGTTTGTCTGACTATGAACTCCATAAAAGCCCTGCTGAGTAAAACAACTAAAAATTTTACCTATAATACTTTAAAGTTGTTTTTAAATGTATCAGTGAAATGAAAAGAAAGTAAGAAATTCTCGTAACCAAAAACAATGAAAATAGGAATCCACATGAGTAAGTAAGGACTTAACCTGGCATTTACCCTGATAGCATTAACCAGACACCAGTGACACCGACCTTTTTTAACAGCTATGCAGGGTACAAGGGACAAGAGAAAAGGTCAGAGATGACCTAAAATCGTGAATATAATAGGAGATCATCGTGTAAAGCTGCAATCCCAAAAGACTACACAATTAACACTGAGTTCTAGAAATAAACACAGACCGCAAAAGGGAACAGAAGTAAAATTTATCTGTCTTACTCTTGCACTGGTAGTGAGGAAAGCCATTTTCCTGAGAATTTTGAACCATAATCTTTTCCTTAGGTGGGACTGCAACTTAACATTACCAGGGTGCTCCCAAAAATTTCCAGCAATGATTATATTTTAAATGGTCAAAAGACAACTATAAATGGGCAGAAGGATATGCAAATCTTTTTCAGGAATATAGGACTCAGAGAATCCTCTCAAACGTCCAAAGAACATGAGCCCACAGTCAAAACTCACAAAATACACAAAGAAATAAAGCACCATAGTGGGAGCCAGAAGGTAGGAAAAAAAAAAATAAGAACCAGAAAAGAAAAGACTTCAGATATTAGAAATATCAAACATAGAATAAAAAAATAACTGTTAATATGTTTTTTGATTCAGGTGGAATATACTCAAGGTCATCCTTTGGCTCTTGTGGACTTGTTTTAATTTTCTTCATCTTCAACTTGAATTTGGATCGAGCAATTGATGGTCTGTTCCAAAGTCAGCCCCTGGCCTTGTTCTGACTGATGATGTTGAGCTTCTCCATCATCTCTTTCCACAGATGTAGTGGATTTGATTCCTGTGTATTCCATCTGGTGAGGTCCACATGTATAGTTGCCATTTAGGTTGTTGAAAAAAGGTATTTCCAAGGACTAGGTTGTTGGATTTGCAAAATTCTATCATGTGATCTCCGGCGTCATTTCTATCACCAAGGACATATTTTCCAACTACTGATCCTTCCTCTTTGTTTCCAGCTTTTGTATTTCAATCACCAGTAATTATCAATGCATCTTGATTGCATGTTTAATCCATTTCAGACTTCAGAATTTGGTAAAAATCTTCCATTTTTTCATCTTTGGCATTAGTAGTTGGTGCATAAATTTGAATAACATTCATATTAACTGGTCTTCCTTGTACACATATGGATATTATCCTATCACCAGGGCCAGATTAAGGCATGTGAGTGCCCTAAACATGGATAATCTGTGGTGCCCTCTTCTCTGCTTACTCACACATTCGAATGGGATATGTGAGTTAGATATATACATGTATATATGTGTGTGTGTGTGTGTGTGTGTGTGTGTGTGAGCTATCTATGATATAACTTCTTCTTAAATGCGACTATAATATTAGCAATTGAATGCAAAAGTGGCGTATGCCATTTTAGCAGAAGGAGATAAACTGGACTGTAAACTTTTTAGTCCACGCAGGCTGTATTAGAAATACCACAAGTGGATGGCTTTAACAAAGAGAAATTTATTCTCTCACAGTCTAGGCTAGAAGTCCAAATTCAGGGTGATAGCCCCAGGGTAAGTCTTTCTGTCTCTGTCAGTTCTGGGGGAAAGTCCTTGTCATGAATGTTCCCTGGTCCAGGAGCTTCTCAGCACAGGGACCTAGGTCCAAAGGATACGCTCTTCTCCTGGCTCTTGTTTCTTGGTAGTATGAGGTCCCCATGTCTCTCTGCTTGCTTCTCTCTTTTATATCTCAAAACAGACTGATTTAAGACACAACCTAATCTTGTAGATTGAGTCCTGCCTCATTAATATAACTGCTGCCTATCCTACCTCATTAACATCATAGAGATAGGATTTACAAATCACATCAGATGACAAAATGGTGGACAATCACACAGTACTGGGAAACATGGACTAGCCAAGTTGACACACATTTTTTGGGGGTACGCAATTCAATCCATAACACAAGGTACTAAGATTTTTACCATATACTATCATTTTCTGCAAAAAGAATGTTCCACATATTCTACAACAAAGAAAATGAGTCACAGAACTTAGTTATTTCAACAATCAATGTAAAATTCTGTTGATCTCCCACAACAAAAAATTGACTTTCATCAATTTTACTTTAAGTGGTTCGTACTTCAATTTTGATGCTTGTTTAGTAATAAATGCTGTACTTATAAATGTACAAATGAAAAGATGTCATAAAAGAAAACTTAATGATCAGAAAACAAATATTACAACAAATCACTACATTTTACTTTTAGATAGATCTTTCATCTCTAGCTTGTTATAATTAAAAACATTTCTCTCTATTCTCTGCTCTTACAAATTCTTCAATGACTTCATCACAATTAAACTGCCAAACAATGTCTCCTTCCATGCATATAAGGATAATGAATCGAGTCTTTCTTGAATCACTGTTATGCACTTGCTTGTCCTTGTGTCCTGTCTGCTTGGAATCTATGAGTCTTTGCTTTGGACAACTGGTGCCCATGTTTTGCTGATACTCTGAGCACGTGCTTACCTTGCTTATTGGATAATCTGCCCCTGCCTAACACACACGGCATTGTACTTCAGGATAGATCTTGAAATTTTTTTTATTTGTACTTTAGGTGAAGGGTTACAGAACAAATAGTTTCTCATTTCACAGTCAGTATGCATAGTGTTTTCTCACATTGGTTAACAATCCCACAACATGTCAACACTCTCCCTTCTCGACCTTGGAGGACCTTTTTTCTTTTTTGGTGAAAATATACATAGCCAGAGATACACCTTTCAAAAATTTCTACATGTACAATTCAGTGACATTGATTACATTCTTCCAGTTGTGCTGCTATTCTCACTATCATTTTCCAAATTATTCCATCACCATTATCTTCAACTCACTGCCCCCTAGACTTCCCATCAAACCTTTTGAGTTGCTGTTGTCAGTTTGATCTCACATAGATAATTCTTTTTTTGTACCT
>NW_004443971.1:13192986-13194360 GCF_000243295.1 Trichechus manatus latirostris
GGACTAATCTTTTCCTTGTGTCCTGTTCTCTTCATTCTCCCTTGCTCCCGAAGGGGTGAGGCCAGTGGAGTATCTTAGACGGCTGCTCACAGGCTTTTAAGATCCCAGATGCTACTCACCAAGGTAGAATGTAGAATATAGTCTTTATAAACTGTGTTATGCCAATTGAGCTAGATGTTCCCAGAGAGCATGATCCCCACAGCCCTCCACCCAGCAATTCAGTCCCTCAGGGAGTTTGGATGTGTCTATGGAGTTTCCATGACCTTTCCTTGTACAGGTTGTGCTGGCTTCCCCAGTATTGTGTACTGTCATACCCTTCACCAAAGTTACCACTTATCTATTGTCTATTTAGTGTTTCCTCCCCACCCCTCCCCTCCTTCGTAACAATCAAAGATTGTTTCTTTTTGTGTGTAAACTTTTACATGAGTTTTTACAGTAGAGGTCTCATGCCATATTTGTCCTTTTCTGATTGACTTATTTCACTCAGCATAATGTCCTCTAGTTTCATCCATGTTATGAGATGCTTCACAGATTCATCATTGTTCTTTATCATTGCATAATACTCCATTGTGTGTATGCAGCATAGTTTGTTTATCCATTCATCTGTTGATGGGTATGTAGATTGTTTCCATCTTTTTGCTATTGTGAACAATGCTGCAATAAACATGGGTGTGCATATGTCTATTCGTGTGACGGCTCTTACTTCTCTAGGGTAAATTCCTAGGAGTGGGATTGCTAGACCATATGGTATTTCTATTTCTAGCTTTCTCAGGAAGCACCATTATCATTTTCCAAATGGTTGTATCATTATGCATTCCCACCAGCAGTGCATAAGAGTTCTGATCTCCCCGCAGCCTCTCCAACATTTGTTCTTTCCAGTGTTTTTGATTTGTGAGTGTTTTTATTTTGTGGTGCTGACTTTTTCTTTGTTCCTCTTACTCTCCTGTGCTGAATTCCTTTTGTTTGTGAATTTTTTTTCATTTCTTTTGTTTTTGTAGGTTTTGTTTTTACTGAGACTTTGTTTTTCCTCTTTATTTTGAAGAGTAGGTTTGTTAACTTTCTTTGTGGTTACCATGAAATTAACACTTATTTTTCTAAGTTTGAAGCAATATATTATTACTTGGTATCACCTTGCCGTCTTCTCCATTAGAAAGTTCTATACCTACACTGTTTATTCTGTCTTTTATTGTTCTGATGTTGTTGTCATTTACAGATTAATCTCTCTGATTCCCTGTCTGGCTGGTACGATCCTGCATCCTAGATTCAGCCTGTGAGCTGATGTTGTTTGTTCTCAGATCAAAGGACTCCCTTTAATAATTCTTGTAAGTTTGGTTTGGTTTTTACATAGTCCCTTAATTTTTGTTTATCTGGAAA
>NW_004443971.1:13194460-13252328 GCF_000243295.1 Trichechus manatus latirostris
GATATTGAGGAAGTTTTCTGTCAGCAGTTCTTCAGTGATCCTCTCCGTGTTTTCTGTTTTCTCCCCCTGTTCTGGAATTCTGATCACTTGCAAATTTTTGCTTTTGATTGTATCCCACATAATTCTCAGGGTCTCTTCATTTTTCTTCGTTCTTTTTTCTGAGTTTTCCTCAGAGTTGTATCCAAGTGTTTGTCTTCAATTTCACTGATCCTGTCTTTCACTATCTCAGACCTGCTTCTCAGCCCTTCTATGACACTGTCCATTTCTGAAATCTTGTTGTTTATCTTTTGGATTTCTAATTGCTGTTTTTGCATGATTTCTAGTTGTGAATTTATTTTGGCATTTTGTTCCTGCATTATTTTCCTGAATTCTTCCATTTTTTGGTATTTTCCATGAATTTGTCTGCCTTTTCCATAAATTTGTCTATTTTTTCCTCAATTTTGTCTGCTTTTTGCTTCAACTATTGGATAGCTCTGAATATTAGATATTTGAATTCCCATCAGGTAGTTCTAGTGCCTTTTCTTCTACTGGAGAGTCATCTGGTGTTTTATTTTGGATGCCTATTGGAACTATCCTGGCCTGTTTTTGTTAATGTTTTGATATTGCTGTCTGCGGGGCATTTGGTAGTTATTTTCCTCATTTATTGATTGCAGATTTGTTTCATCCTGCTTTTTTGTTTTAGTTGGCTATGTCTGAGCAGGTGGGCTGTGTGTTCTTTGTTGTTTGCTCATCTTTGGGCACGATAATTTTGCCTCCTTCTCCAGTGAGCAGGGTCAGTCACTCAGATATGGTACAGCAGGGCAGGTCTAGCTGAAGAGGAGTTGCTGGGATGGGTTGTTTGTGGCACTTACTATGGCCACCAGGGCGGGCTGGTAATCAGTGTAGGGCAGGTTCCAGTAGGCCATGCCTAGGCTGCTTGGTGGTGTGATGTTCAGTGCATGGTGCAGGTAAGCAGGATGGAGGGGGGGACTGTGATGTGTGGAGCTAAGATGGGTATGGGAGAGAGGAACAGGAGCCAAAAACATACACACAAACAAAAAAGAGTGCTAGGGGAGCTTGCCATTGGAGTGGAGAGATGAGAGACTATGAAATGGAGAGAAACAAAAAGGAGAAGAAGAAAAAAAAGAAAAAATGAATAAATAAAAATTAGAAAGAAGAAAAGCAAAGCCCCCAGGGATTCCTCCAGTACAGTCTCAAGGTCTGGGGAAGTTGTTTCCAAGCCATGAGGTACAGCCTGGCTAGAAGGGGTAGTGGTGTCACTCAGCACCAGTTATTCAGGGGTCACTCAGCACCAGTTATTCAGGGGACAGGAAGAGAAGGAAAGTATAGAGAGAACAAGAAACTGAGTAATGAGGAAAGACAAAAAGGGAAAAAGAGGGAAAACAAAACAAAACAAACAAATTAAAAAAAAAAGAATGAGAAAAATCCCCAAAGAAAAACAGAGAAAAAAGGCCCTCCCCCCAAAAAAAAAAAGAAAGAAATGCCCTTGGGGATCCGTCTGCACATCTGCGCAAACTGAGGGGGTAGATCCCAAGTTGCGCGGCACTGTCCAGCTAGAACAGGTTCCCAATTCAAGAAAATAAAAAGAAAAAACAAACAAACAAACAAAAAAAAACCTTGTGATCCCACCAGTGTGGCAGCATGGGCCGGGAAGAAGTTTCACATTCAAGCGGCATTTCACGGCCTTACAGGAAGAAGCAAAGATGGCCCACAGAACCAGGTATTTGAGAGAAAGGAGGGGGAGGTGGTGAGAGGTAAGGAAGAAATCTGAAGAAGCAGAAAAAAGCAACACCAGCAGCCAACAAATGGCACTTAGGGAGTCAGCCAGTACGGGCTGGTGGAACTCAAGTGACACCAGGGTGAAGGTGGTGCTACCCGGCCAAGACACTGGCCGCAGGAAGCAGAGGAGGCCGAGTGGGGGTGAAGATGGGTGGGTGGTGGGAAAGCGTATATCGCTGGTTACTGGTTGTTCTGTCTCCTGCTGGAAGCTCTGTGAAGCTGCTTTCTCATACCCCCTGTTTGCTGATCTCTGATAAGAGTCCAAAATGGCGAATCCGTGCTGCGTTAGCTGATAGGGGACCTCTGCATGTATCTCTCCTCACTCTCTGTTCTCTGTCAGTTTCTTATTCCATTCAATGCTTGGCTGAGTTCTTTATCTCTTCATTTGATGCTTAGGGTTTCAGGACTGCCGTTTTCTCTGTTTGGCTTAGTTTTTCGGATCTTTGCTGTGGAGGGATGGCATGGTGCTTCTGCCTATAGTGCCGTGTTGCCCAGAAGTCAAAATGTTATTTTTTTGACAATGAATGTGATGTCAGAAGAGATGCTGAAACTTGCTCTTGAATGTCAAGTAGCTAAAGTGAATGGAAGAAACAATAAAGTAAAAGAACTGAACAGAATATTTCAAAGAGCAGTTCAAGAAGGCAAAGTAAAGTATTATAATGAAAAGTGCAAGACCTGAAGTTAGAAAACCAAAAGGGAAGAACATGCTCAGCATTCCTCAAGCTGAAAGAACTGAAGAAAAAAATTCTAGCCCTGAGTTGCAATATTGAAGGATTCTATGGACAAAACATTGAGTGGCACAGGAAGCATCAAAAGAAGATGGAAGGAATACACAGAGTCACTATACCAAAAAGAATTGATTGCTGTTTAACCATTTCAGGAGGTAGCATATGATCAAGAATGGATGGTGTTAAAGGAAGAAATCCAAGCTGCACTGAAGGCATTGGTGAATAAAGAGTCTCCGGGAATTGACGGAATACCAATTGAGATGTTTCAACAAATGGATGCAATGCTGGAAGCACTCACTCGTTGTTAATGAACACTTAATTGTGCTCATGTGGAACCTGTACATAGACTGTCTATGCCAAGAAATTTGGAAGATAGCTACCTGGTGAACTGACTGGAAGAGATCATATTTGTACCCATTCCAAAGAAAGGAGATCCAACACAATGTGGAAATTATCAAACAATATTATTAATATTACATGCAAGTAAAACTTTGCTGAAGATAATTCAAAAACGATTGCAGCAGTACTTCAAAAGGGAACTGCCAGAAATTCAAGCTGGATTCAGAAGAGGATGTGGGATGAGAGAGATCATTGCTAATGTCAGATGGATCTTGGCTGAAAGCAGAAAGTACCAGAAAGATGTTTACCTGTGTTTTATTGACAGTGCAAAGGCATAACATTGTGAAGAATGGGAATTCCAGAACACTTCATTGCGCTCATGTGGAACCTGTACATAGACCAAGAGGCAGTTGTTCGAACAGAACAAGGGAATACTGTGTGGTTTAAAATCAGGAAAGGAGTATGTCAGGGTTGTATCCTTTCACCACACTTATTCAATCTGTATGCTGAGCAAATAATCCAAGAAGCTGGACTGTATAAAGAACAGGGCATCAGGATTGAAGAAAGACTCATTAACAACCTGCAATATGCAGATGACACAACCTTACCTGCTGAAAGCAAAGAGGACTTTAAGCACTTACTGATGAAGATCAAACACTACAGCCTTCAGCATGGATTACACCTTAACATAAAGAAAACAAAAATCCCCACAACTGGACCAATAAACAATATCATGACAAATGGAGAAAGTATTGAAGTCGTCAAGGATTTCATTTTACTTGGATCCACAATCAACACCCATGGAAGCAGCAGTCAAGAAATAAAATGACGTATTTCAGCAGACAAATCTGCTGCAAAAGAACTTTTAAAGTGTTAAAAAGCAAAGATGTTGCTTTGAGGACTAATGTGTGCCTTACCCAAGCCATGGTATTTTCACTTGCCTTATATGCACACAAAAGCTGGACGATGAATAAGGAACACCAAAGAATTGCTGCCTTTGAATTATGGTGTTGGCAAAGAATACTGAATATACTATGGACTTCCAGAAGAATGAACAGGTCTGTCTTGGAAGACGTACAGCCAGAACACTCCTTAGAAGTGAGGATGGCGAGACTTCATCTCACGTACTTTGGTCATGTTATCAGGAGGGACCAGTTCCCAGAGAAGGACATCAGGCTTGGTAAAGTAGAAGGTCAGTGAAAAAGAGGAAGACCCTCAAGGAGATGGATTCACACCATGGCTGCAACAGTGGGCCCAAACATAGCAGCGATTGTGAGGATCATGCAGGACCAGATAGTGTTTTGTTGTGTTGTATGTAGGGTCACTCTAAGTTGGAACCAACTCGATAGCGCCTAACAACAACAACATCTTTTTAAAAATAAAAGGAAGGATTGAAAACATGGGTAAAGAATAAGTGGCTAAAAAATACAGGACCAAGAACATTTGGAAAATAACCAAATGCACCTCTAAAAAGGATAAAAGTAGTTATTGGAATTAAAAATCCAGTGAATGAACAAAATGGAAGGATTTAACAACAGATTTAATCACACAGAAAAAAGAATCAGCAAATTAGAGGATAAGACAGACAAAATTACAGAGGCTGAAGAGCAACGAGAATGTAGGCTCAAGAAGGCTGAGCACAGTTTAGTGATATTATGGGACAACATCAAGAGACCTAAAATACACATCATGGGAATACCAGAAGGAGATGAGAGAGAGAAAGGGACAGAAATAATCTCTGAAGCAATAACAGATAATTTCCTCAATCTGATGAAGGACATGAATCTACAAATCCAAGAATCTCAAAGAACCCCAAGCAGGATAAACCCAAAGAGATCTACACCAAGACACGTCATAGTTAGGCTCTCAAAAAGTAGGGATAAGGAAAGAATCCTGAGAGCAGTGAGAGAGAAGCAAAGAGTCACATACAAAGGATTCCCAATGAGATAATATGCTAATATCTCCTCAGAAACATTGGAGGCCAGAAGGCAATAGAATGACGTAAAGTGCTGAAAGAAGAAAACTGTCAACCAAGAATACTATACCCAGTAAAACTGTCCTTCAAGAATGAGGGTGAAATTAAAACATTACCAGACAAACAGAAACTGAGAGAATTCATATTCATCAGACTGGCACTAGAAAAATTCTAATGGGAGTTCTGCAGATAGAAGTAAAAAGACACTAGAAAGTAATCCAAAGACATACATAAAAAGAAAGATCCCTAATAAAGGGAATTTACGGAACAGGATTAAGGCCAGTAATAAGGTATTTATGCTTGATAATTCTATTTCTTTTGTCCTTCATGCTTTTTATACAAATGCATAAAAATCAAGGATGATATTGTTACAGAGCACATGAAATATAAAGACACAATTAGTGATAACAACAAAATGGGGGGGGGGAGGAATGGTATAGACATAGAATTTCTTGTATGTTACTGAAGTTAAATTGGTACCAACTTACACTAACCAAAAAAAAACGAAAAAACAAAAAAAACAAACCCAAACTCATTGCCGTCAAGTTGATTCTGACTCATGGTGACCCCATAGGGTTTCCAAGGCTGTAAATCTTTAAAGAAGTGGACTGTCACATATTTCTCCCACAGAGTTGAAGGTAGGTTTGAACTGCTAACTTTTCAGTTAGTGGCTGAGCTCTTAACCACTGCACTACCAGGGTTCCTCAGCTTACACTAGGATGTTATAAATACAAGCAGTTAAATGTAATATTCATGGTAACCACTAAGAAAATATCTAAAAAACATACATAAAAGGAAAGGAGAAGGAAGCCAAAATGGCTCACTATAATAAACTTGCAAAACACAAAAGCAAGCAGTAGTAAAGGACAAAGACGGAGAAGGCTTAAGACAGAAAAAACAACAAAATGGCAGAAGTAAGTCACTTCTTATCAGTAATTATAGTGAATGTAAATGGACTAAATGCTCCAGTCAAAGGGCATGGAGTGGTAAAATGGATTTAAAAAAACAAGATCCAACTATATGCTGTTTACAAGAGACACAAATTTAGACCCAAGGACAGAAATATGTTGAAAGTGAAAGGATGGAAAAAAATATTTTATGCAAATAATAAACCAAAAGAGAACTGGGGTGGCAATCTTAATATTAGACAAAGTAGACTTTAAGACAAAATCCATAAGAAGAGATAAACATTATATACTGATAAAGGGGTCAATTCATCGAAAAGATTTAACAATCATAAATATATATGCACTCAACATTGGAACACCTAAATCTATAAAGCAAACACTGATAGAACTGAAGGGAGAAATAGATAGCACTACAATAATAGTTGGAGACTTCAATATACCACTTTCAACATTGGACAGAACATCTAGAAAGAAGATCAACAAGGAAACAGAGGACCTGAATGATACCATAAACCAACTAGACTTAATAGACATATATAGAACATTCCACCCAACAACAGCACAGTATACATTCTACTGCAGTGCACATGCATCATTCACCAGGATAGACCACGTTTAGGTCACAAAGCAAGTCTTGATAAATTTAAAAAGATTAAAATCATACAAATCATTTTCTCTGACCACAACAGAGTGAAGCTAGAAATCAATAACATAAAAAACCTGGAAAATAAACAAACATATGAAAATTAAACAACACACTGTTAAACTACCAGTGGGTCAAGCAAGAAATTGAAGGAGAAATCACAGTTCTTAGAGTCAAATGAAAATGAAAGCACAACATACCATAACTTATGGGATACAATGAATGAAATACTTAGAGGGAATCTTAACAAGAAATGCCTACATGGAAAAAAAACAAACAAAAAAAAAAGGTCTCAAATCAACAGCCTACCTTGGCAACTTGAGAAAGTAGAAAGAGAAGAGCAAACTAAGCCTAAACTTACTAGAAGAAAGGAAATAACAAAGATCAGAGTAGAAATAAATAAAATAAAAAACAGAAAAACAAAAAAGATAATCAACAAAACCAGAAGTTGTTTTTTTGAAATATCAATAAAAGTGACAAAATTTTAGTGAGATTAACAGAGAAAAAAAGAGAAGTGATGCAAATAACCAAAATAAAAAATGAAAGTGGAGATACTACAACTGACCCAATAGAAATAAAGAGAATTATGACAGAATATACTGAACAACTGAACAGCAACAAACTGAATAACCTAGATAAAATGGAGAAATTCTTAGAAGCATACAACCTACCCAAATTGACTCAAGAGGAAATAGAAGGTCTCAACAGACCCATAACAAGCTAAGAGATTGAATCAGTGATCAAAAAACTCCCACCATGTAAACCTTCGTCTAAGAAAAAAAAAAAAAAAAAGAATTATCTACGTGAGATCAAATTGACAACAGCAACTCAAAAGGTTTGATGGGAAGCCTAGGGGGCAGTGAGTTGAAGATAATGGTGATGGAATAATTTGGAAAAGGATAGTGAGAATAGCAGAAAACTGGAAGAATGTAATCGATGTCACTGAATTGTACATGTAGAAATTTTTTAAATGGTGTAAATTTGGCTACGTATATTTTCACCAAAAAAAAAAAGGTCCTCCAAGGTCGAGAAAGGAGAGTGTTGACATGTCGTGGGGTTGTTAACCAATGTCATAAAACAATATGTGTACTGACTGTTTAATGAGAAACTATTTGTTCTGTAAACCTTCATCCAAAGTAAATAAAAAAAAAAAAAAGTAAAAAAAAACTCCCAACAACAACATCAACAAAAGTCCTGGACCAGATGGCTTCACTGGGGAATTCTACCAAACATTTAGAGAAGAATTGGCACCGTCCTGTTTAAACCCCTCCAAAAGACAGAGAAGAAAGGAATACTCCCTAATTCTTTCTATGAAGCAAACAAAACAAGACAAAGACACCACAAAAAAAGAAAACTACAGGTCAACATCCCTTATTAATATAGATGCAAAAATCCTCAACAAAATACTAACGAACAGAATCCAACAGCATATTAAAAGAGTCACATACTGTGACCATGTGGGATTTATTCCAGGAATACAGGGATGGTTCAACATTAGAAAAGTCAATCAACATAATACACTGCATCAATAGAACAAGGAAAAGAACCATATGATCATCTCTGTGGGGGTAGAATAAGCATTTGATACTATCTAACACTCTTACTTGATGAAAACCCTCAAGAAGATTGGAATAGAAGGAAAGTTCCTCAATATGATTCAGAGCATATACGAAAAGCCAACAGTCAACATTATACTTAATGGAGAATGATTGAGAGCTTTCCCCTTGAAATAGGGAACAAGATAAGGGTGCCCTCTCTCAAACCACTTCTATTCAATATTATATTAGAAGTCCAAGCCAGAGCAATAAGACAAGATTGGAAAAGAAGTAAAATTATCTATATTTGTGGATGACATGATCCTATATATAGAAAATCACAAAGAGTTCACAAGAAAAATTCTAGACCTAATAGAGGAATTTAGCAAAGTTGCAGGGTACAAGGCCAACAAACAAAAATTAAGTTGGGTTTTTATATACCAGCAATGAGAAATCTGAAATAGAAATTAGGGAGATGATTCCATTTACAATAGCATCTAAGATAATAAAATACCCAGAAATAAATTTAACCAGGGATGTGAAGGACTTATACAATGCAAATTGTAAAACACTGCTGAAAGGGATTAAAGAAGAGTTAAATAAATGGAAAGATGTTCCATATTCATGGACTGGATGATTTAATATTGTTAAGATGTCAATACTACCCAAAGCAATCTATAGATTTCTCAATGCAATCCCGATCAAAATCGCAACAGCCTTCTTTACAGAAATGGAAAACCCAATCCTCAATTTTATATGTATTGGCAAGAGGCTCCAAATAGCTAAAGCAAAGTCAAAAGAGAAGAACAAAATAGGATGACTTGCGCTACCTGATTTTAAAACATATACAGCTACAGTAATCAAAACAGCCTCGTACTGGTATAACAATAGACACATAGACCAATGGAATAGAATTAAGAGTCCAGATATAAACCTACACATCTGTGGTCAACTGATTTTTAACAAGGATGCTAAGTCCATTCGATGGGGAAAGAAGAGTCTTGTCAATAAATGGTGTTGTGAAAATTGCATTTCCATATGCAGAAAATGAAAGAGTCCATGCCTCACACTATACGAAAAAACAAATTCAAAATGGATTAAAGACCTAAGTGTGCAAACTATAAGTATAAAATTCTTAAAAGAAAATGCAGGGGTAACACTGTAGGGTCTGGCTTTTAACAATGGATTATCCAATATAACAAAAATAACAAAAGCACAAACAGCAAAAGACAAATGAGACCTCATAAAAATTAAAAACTTTTTTTTATCAAAAGACTTTATCAAAAAAAGTGAGAAAACAAGCTACAGACTGGGAAACTATCTTTGGAAACCACATATCCAATAGGAATCTAATAAACATACAATATATAAAACTCTGACAACTTAACAACAAAAAGACAAATAACCCAATTATAAAATGGGTAAAGGACTTGAATAGACATTTCACCAAAGAGGACATTCGAATGACCACCAAACACGTGGAAAGATGCTTAATGTCAGACAGATGCAAATCCAAACCACCATGAGATTCCATTTCACACCCACAATGATGGTGAAGGTAAAAAAACAGAAATTAACAAATATTGGCTAGGATGTGGGGAAATTCGAACACTTATCCACTGCTAGTGGGAATGTAAACTGGTATGACCATTGTGGAAAAAGAGCGTGATGATGCCTCATAAAACTAAAAACAAAACTACCAAATGACCCAGCAATTCCCCTCGTAGGTATATACCCAAAAGACTTCAAAGCAGAGACTCAGACACATGCTTGTACACCAGTGTTCACTGCAGCGTTATTCGCAATAGCCAAAAGGTGGAAACAACCTGAATACCCATCAGTGGATGAATGGATAACCAAAATGTGGTACATACATACAATGCGATACTACTCAGTCAGTAAGAGAAATGAAGTCTTTATACATGCTACAACATGGATGGAGCTTGAAGACATTAAGCTGAGTGAAATAAGTCAATCACAAAAGGACAAATATTGTATGACCTCACTTACGTAAAAATACAAGAACAGGCAAATGTATAGAGACCAAAATTTCTTAGTGGTTACCAGGGTCAGGAGGGAAGGGGAGCAGGGGGTTATTGCTTATGGAGTAATGAGCTTTGGATTACGTGATGGAAAAATCGCATTGACTAAGGGTAGGGTTGCATAGTGAATAATGTAATTGCTGTCAATATGTTTTAAACCTGTAAAAAGTTGAATTGGCAAAGGTTGTGTGATAGGCATATTTACAAAAACAACCAGAAAATAGCTGCTGAAGTTGCTTATGTGCACCAAACACCTCATGGGATTCAGTTCCTTGGTTTGGAGGTTTAGGACCATGGTTTCATGGGACATCCCAGTTAATTGGACTAATAACATGTTTAGTGCTTCTATTCTACCTCCTAGTTCATTGCATAGTGTCTGTGGTCTTAAAAGCTTGCAAGTGGCCATTCAAGGTGCAATAATTGGTCTCTATTCACCTGGAGCAACAGAGGAAGAAGGAGAGTCAGGAGTAGGAGGAAATGGAATGTGTGGCTAATTGCCTCCATGAACATCTGCCTCCTTTGCCATGAAACCAGAAGAACTGGATGGTGCTTGGCTACCATTACTGAACATTTTGATAAAAGATTCTACAGACAAATTCAGATCAAGAGACTGAAAATGCAGAACAGAATTTCAAGTTCTCATGAACTCCAGATTTTCTGGAGCCATGGAGGCTGGATAAACTCCTGAAATGACTGCCCTGAGATAATGTTTAAACCTTAAACCAAAAATATCCCCTGAAGTCTTCTTAAAACCATACAATAGCTTAACTAGTGAAGAATATCTGCCTCTGTGCTCTTTTAAGATCTGTCTATATGGGATATAACTGACAACAGCAACTTGAAAGATTAGATGGGAAACTTAGGGGGCAGTGAGTTTATGTTAATGGGGAGGAACAATTAGGAAAAGAAGGAGGAGAATGGTTGCAGAACTCACAGAATTTAATCAATGTCAATGAATTGTACATTTAGAAATTGTTGAATTGGTGTATGTTCTGCTGTGTATATTCTCAACAACAAAAATAAAATAAATTATAAAAAATAAAATAATAATAAGCCATTGAAATGAACTTCAATTACAAAAACTATCTGGGATCACACTGACAACAGCAACTCAAAAGATTAGATAGGAAATTGAGGGGGCAGTGAGTTTATGTTAATGGGTGAGGAACAATTAGGAAAAAAGGGTGAGAATGGTTGCACAATTTGAAAAATGTGATCAATGTCACTGATGTACATACAGAAATTGTTGAATTGGTATATATTCTGCATTTATTCTCTTTTAAAAATCCAATGAATAAGTTAAAAATATGATTAGAGGGTGTGAAGCCAACATGGCACCATAGGCAGAAGCATCATGCCATCCCTCTGCAACAAAGACCCAAAAAACTAAGTAAAACAGATGCAAACGTCAATCCTGAACACTAAATGCCAAATGAAGGGATAAAGAACTCGATCAAGCGCTGAATGGAATAAGAAACTCAAAGAGAACGAGGAAAGCTACAGAGTGGAGGTGCCCCACCAGCTAACACAGTACAGATTCACCATCTTGGACTGTAGCCACCAAGGACTGCAGATAGGGAATACGGGAAGGCAACTTCACATAGCTCCCAACAGGAGACAGAGCACCTGGTAACCAGAGATACACACTTTCCCAAACCCCACCCTTCTTCCCTCTACTCAGCCTCCACCACTTTCCAGCGGGCCACGGACACTCCACCGGAGAGACACCAGCTCACTGCCACCCGCATCTGCCCCACCCCCAAAGGCCAGTTCCCCCAGTGCCATATTTTTTTAAATTTTTTTGTTATTGTTTTTATGGCTTTTTTTGTTTCTTTTCTCTCTCTCCCTTCCTTCCTTTCTTTCTCCCACCCACCTAGCCCCGTGTGCTGCCTCTGCCCCTTCCTGACGGGCTGTGTTGCACCACTTGGCTAGCGAGGCACTGGCACACAGCCTCCCCGGGTCTGTGCTGCCCCCACCAGCTGGCTCCTTCAGTACCATATTTTTGTTTTGTTTTGTTTCTTCTCACCTCTATCCCTTCCTTCCTTTCCTTTCTTCTGCCCACCTAACCTTGTGTGCTATCTCCGCCCCTTCTCAACAGCTGTGCTGCTTTACTGGGCTAGACATCCACCAGCATATGGCCTCCCTGTGTCTATACCGCATCCACACACCAGCTCCCTCAGTGCTACATTTTTGTGGGGTTTTTTTGTTTCTTTTGTTTTGGTTTGTTCTTTTTCTCTACCTTCCTTCCTTTCCTGTCTCCCACCCAGCTAGTCCTATGCACTATCCCCACCCCTTCTCAAAGGCCCATGCCCTACCACTGGACTAGAGAGCCACCAGCACACAGCCTCCCCAGGTCTGCACTGCCCCCACTGGTTGGATCCCTCAGCACCATATTATTTTAGTTTGTTTGCTTTGGTTTTTTTTCCTGTTTCTTCTCTCTCTCTCCCTTTTTTCCTTTCCTTTCTCCCGCCCACCTAGCCCTGTACACTGCCCCACCACTTCCTGGAGGACAGTGCTGCACTGCTCAGGTAGAGAGCCACTGGCACGTGGCCTCCTCAGGTCTGCGCTGCCGTCACCAGCCAGCTCCCTCAGCACCATTTTTTGGTTTCTTTGTTTGGTTTTGGTCCTTTTTATTTGTTTGTTTGTTTTTTGTTTCTCCTCTTTCTGTCCTAATCTTTCCTTTCTCCCTCCTACCTAGCCCTGTGCACCATCCCCCACTTCTCAACAGGCCGTGCTGCACCATTCAGCTGGAGATTCACTGGCACATGGCCTCCCCGAGTCTGTGCCACTTCCACATGCAGGCTCCCTCGGTGCCATATGTTTTATTTTACTTTATCTTTCCCCTTCTCCCTCCCACCTAGGCCCTGCACTGCCTCAGACCCTTCCGAGGGCCCATGCCACACCAACTGGTGAGAGAGACACCAGCTGACCACCATCCTAATCCCACCCCATCCTAAAGGGCTGGCTGCCTCAGCACCATATTTATTTTTGTTGTTCTTGTTTAAGTTTTTTTGTTTTTTTTTCTCCTCTTTCCCTTCTTTCCTTTCCTTTCTCCCACCCACCTAGCCCCATGCACTACCCACACCCCTTCTCAAAAGTCCAAGCCACACCACTCAGCTAGACAGCCACCAGGACATGGTCTCCCTGGGTCTGCCCTGCCCCCACCCACTGAATCCCATCATGCCACCTTTTATTTACTTTTTTTGCTTATATTTTACCTCTATTTCTCTCTCTTCTTTCTCGTCTATCTCTCACTCACTTAGCTCTACACGTCACATCCTCTCCATTCCCTCCTGCCTATCTGCACCATGCACCAAGCACCATGCTCCCAAGGAGCACCAGTGCAGACACCTGGACCCCCACACTGCACTGCCCCTTGGCCACACCCTGCTGGACCCAGTATGTGCCACAAATGATCCATCCCTGACTCTCCCCACCCCTGCTGGAACTGCCCTGCTGCATCATAGATGAGCAACTGTCCCTGCCCACCTAGTCAGAGTGGGGAGAAGTATCATGCTTACACACAAGTAAGCAACAAAACATGCCCAGACCGCCTGCCCAGACATAACCAAATAAAACAAAAAAGCAAGAAGAAACAAACAAATCTACAATCAATAAATGAAGAAAATAATTCCTGAATGTCCCAGAGACAGCAGGCAATATCAAAACATAAAAAAAAGATAGGATGGCTCCAGTAAGTAACCAAAATAAAACACCAGATGACCCTCTGGTAGAAGAAAGGCACCGGAATACCTGACAGGGACTTCAAAACTCTAATATTCAAGGCTCTCCAAGAGATTAAGAAAGAGATGAAGGAAAACATAGACAAAAATAAGGAAAAAATAGACAAAGTCATGGTAAATGCAGACAAAATCAGAGAAAACAAATAAAACAATGGAAGAATTCAGGAAAATAATATAGAAACAAAATGTCAAAATAAATAAACAACAAGACATCGTATAAAAACAGCAACTAGAAATCCAAAAGATAAACAAGATTTCAGAAATGGACAGTGCAATAGAAAGTTTTAGGAGCAAATCTGAAACAATGGAAGACAGGATCAGTGAAATTGAAGACAAATCCTTGGATACCACTTTATTTGAGGAAAAAATCAGAGAAAAGAATGAGAAAACCTAAGAATTATGTGACACAATCAAGAGCAAAAAATTGTGTATGATTGGAGTTCCAGAACAAGGGAAGAAAATGGAAAATACAGAAAGGGTCATTGAAGATTTGTGGACAGAAAACTTCCCTAATATCATGAAAGATGAAAGATGACCATCCAAGAAGTTCAACAAACCCCACAAAGGATAGACCCAAAAAGAAAGTCACCAAGACATATCATAATTACGCTCCCAAAAACCAAAGACTAAGAAAGAATCCTGAGAGCAGCTCAAGAAAAATGAAAAGACACATACAAAGGGGAAACAATAATACTAATCTCTAATTACTTGGTGGAAACCATACAGATAAGAAGGCAATGGGATGACATATACAAAACCTTGAAAGAAAAAAATTGCCAAGTAAGAATTATATATCCAGCAAAATTATCTCTTAAATATGATGGCGATATTAGGTCATTTCCAGATACACAGAAATTAAGGGAATATCTAAAAACCAGATCAAAATTGCAATATATATTAAAGGGAGTCCTCCAGTTAGAGAACCAACAAAATGAGACAACAATCCAGGACTAGGACACAGGACAGATCAACCAGATACCAACCAAGATAGAGAACTCTCAAAAATAAAACAAAGCTAAAAGACTGAAAATAGGGAACCAGAGACATCAATATGTAAACAACAACAACATCAAAACAAAAAAAAAGGTAATAAACAGTTTAGTCATAGAACTTCCATATAAAGAGGAAGTCAAGGCGAAATCAAGAAATAAAAGACTGGTTTAAACTTAGAAATGTAAAGGTAACCACAAAGGAAGCCAACAAACCTACCCACCAAAATAAAAAAGAAGAAAAACATAAAGACTCAGCAAACACAAAATAAACAATAATGAAAGAAATGAAAAGAAAATATATAAACAAAAAAACTCAGCACAGAAAATTAAGTGGAACAAAAAAACCCATCAACACCACAAAAAAAAATGATAGGAGTAAACTCATACCTATCAATAATTACACTGAATGTAAATGGCCTAAATGCACCAGTAAAGAGACAGAGAGTGGCAGAAGGGATAAAAAAGAAAAACACAATGCAGCTATATGCTGTATACAGAAGACACACCTTAGACACAAAGACATAAACTAACTGAAATTCAAAAGATAGAAAAAAAATCAAGCAAACAGCTAAAAAAAGCAGAAGTGGCAATATTAATCTCCAAAAAAATAGACTTTAAAGGAAACTCCACCATAAAGGATAAGGAAGGACACAATATAATGATTAAAGGGTCAATACACCAGGAAGACGTAACCATAATAAATATATATGCAACCAATGACAGGGCTCCAAAATGCATAAAACAAACTCTAACAGCACTGAAAAAGGAAATAGACAGTTCCACAATAATAGTAGGAGACTTCAACACACCACTTTCAGTGAAGGACAGAACAATCTAGAAGGAAACTCAATAAAGATACAGAAGAACTAAATGCCACAATCAACCAACTCAACCTCATAGGCATATACAGAGCACTCCACCCAACAGCAGCAAAGTATACATTCTTTTCCAATGCACATGGAACATTCTCGAGAAGAGACCACATTTAGGCCAAAAAGCAAGCCGCAACTAAATCCAAACCCTGAAATACTACAAAGCAACTTCTCTGATCATAATGCAATAAAATTAGAAATCACTAACAGAAATAGCAAGGAAAAAAATCAAATACATAAAAACTGAATTGGAGTCCCAGTGGCATAGTGGTTAAACATCACGGCGAGCTATGGCTGCTAACCAAAAGGTCAGCAGTTTGAATCCACCAGCAGCGCCTATGGGGAAGTTCTACTCTGTCGTATAGGGTCACTGTGAATCAGAATCAACTTGATGGCAACAGATTTAGTTTGCTCTGAACAACACCTTACTTAAAAACTACTGAGTAATAGAAGAAATCAAGGATAGAATAAAAAATTCATAGAATCAAATGAGAATGAAAACATATCTTACCAAAAACTTTGGGACACAGCAAAAGCAGGGCTCAGAGGTCAGTTTATAGCAATAAATGCACACATCAAAAAAGAAGAAAGGGCACTAAAACAAATAGAAAGAGAGCAATGATAGAAACCCACAGGCACCAGAAGAAACACAATAATAAAGATTAGAGCAGAAATAAATGAAATAGAGAACAGAAAAACAATAGAAAGAATCAACAAGACCAAAAGTTGTTTCTTTGAAAAATATCAATAAAATTGACATACTATTGGCCAAACAGACAAAAGAAAAACAGAAGAAGCAAATAACTCAAAAAAGAAATGAGACAGGTGAAATCACAACAGTCGCAACTGAAATAAAAAGGACATAACAGAATACTATGAAAAATTGTACTCCAACAAATTTGAAAAACTAGAGGAAATGCACAGATTTCTAGAAACACACTACCTGCCTAAACTAACACAAACTGATGTAAAAACTAAACAGAACCGTAACAAAAGAAGAAATCAAAGAGGTAATAAAAAATCTCCCAACAACAACAACAACAAAAGCCCTAGTCCAAACAGCTTCACTGGAGAATTCTACTAAACATTCAGAGAAGAGCCCACACCAATACTACTCAAACTATTTCATAGCATAGAAAAGGAAGAAATACTCCTGAATTCATACTATGAAGCCAGCACAACCCTAATACCAAAGCCAGGCAAAGACACCATCCAAAAAGAAAACTACAGACCAATATCCCTCATGAACATAGACACAAAAATTCTTAACAAAATTCTAGCCAGTAGAATTCAACAGCATATCAAACAAAATAATACATCATGACCAAGTGGGATTCATATCAGGTATGCAGGGATGATTCAACATTAGAAAATCAACGTAATCCACCATATGAATAAAACAAAAGAGGAGGCAGTGCCAAGATGGCACGATATTCAGATGCTTCCTATCGTCCCTCCTACAACAAAACCCCCAAAAAACAAGTGGATAGAATATACATGACAATCTAGGAACCCTAATCATCAAAGACAAAGCTGAAGAATCAGACTGAGCAGCAGGTGGAGAGAGATGATTCAAAAGCAGCAGAAATGTTGAAGTTCAGATTACAGGATTGCCAGCACCCTGCTAGCTAAGTCTGCATAGTGCACACGGGCTGAGGCAAGCAGCAGTATCCAAAGCTGAGGCCCACCACATCAGGTGCAGCTAAGCAGCATCGAATCTGCACGCACCTCCAGAACCAAGGAGCGACACTAGACCTGTGAAAGTTAAGTGCAAGCTTCTAACCTACCTTGAACAGGGGCAAAATAACCCCTCCTCCCTAGATTTTCACAGTGGAGAAGCGCTTCCTTCCCCTTACTCACCCCCCACCCTGCTCCACTCCAACACCAGTCCCATGGCATTCAACAATACCATGCCCCTTAAGCTGACAGCTTACTGCTGGTCAGGAGGCCCTGCCCCTTTGCCTAGCCACTGGTATAAGGGGTCCACAGTCTTGCAGCCCTCTTCACCCCAGCCTATCCCCTTGTGGGTCGATTCAACACCTCATGCCTTCATTAGCATAAAACAGCAGGGCATACACCTGAAGCCCATTTTCACCTGCAGCAGCCAAGAGGCAGCTGCAGATTTGTGACATTCGACACCCCCCAACACACCCTCTGAGCAGTGGCCTCACCCATCCTTGCCTGGGGCCTGAGAGCTGGCAGTACCACCCATTCCATCTAGCCAGCCACAACAGGGGTCTGAGAATTAGTGGCACCTCCCAGCCCCTCCAGACAACAGCACCAGGTGCCCAAGAACTGGCTGCACTACACCTCCCCCACTACATGCTCTAGGGGACAGGGACACACCCTCCATCCAGGCACCCAGGGGTAGCTGTCAGCCCTCTGTCTTGCCCCACACATAACCACCTACTGCAGCCAGAGACCTGAGCATGCTCCAAACACCCCCGTGCAGCTCTGCCCATATAGAACTGTAGGTAAGAGTCTGCACCACACACTTGGTGACTGACGACCTGGACACTTGTGCCTTAAATAACCACACCCCCCCAAGAAAAGGGAACAGACTCCTGGGCTCACACACCTAGTAGCTGCTCTGATCACCTGGAGACAGGACATGAGAGCTTCAAAGATGCCAACAACCAAAGTAGCTCACATACCAAGCCTACATGGGCATATCAAAACAAAACAAAAATACAGGGTGTAGTAAACAAAAATACAAAAAATAAATATAACTTATTGATGCCATGGAGACAACTGTCAATATCAAATCACATAAACAAGCAGGTCAACATGGCTCCAGCAAGCGACCAAAATAAAGAACCAGAAAACATTCTGGAGGAAGATAAGGCAATGGAACTATCTGAGAAACAATTCAAAAGACTAATATACAGAGCTATCCAAGAGATCAGGCAGAATTCAGACAAAGCCAATGAACATACAGACAAAGCAATAGAAGAATTCAGGAAAACAATACAAGAACAAGACGACAGAATAAACAGGCTACTGGAAACAATACAGAGACAGCAACTAGAAATCCAAAAGATTAACGATAATATTTCAGAATTAGACAACTCAACAGAAGGTCATAGGAGCAGAATTGAGACAATGGAAGTCAGAATTAGTGAGATTGAAGATAATCCTGGACACCAATTCGTTTGAGAAAAAAATCAGAAAAAAGAATGAAAAAATGAAGAAAGCCGAAGAATTATGTGGGATACTGTCAAGAGGAAAACCTACGTGTGATTAGAATACCAGAACAGGGCAGGGTGGGGGAGGGTAGGAGGAGAGGATAACAGAAAACACAGAGATAATTGTTGAAAATTTGCTGGCAGGAAACTTCCCTAATATCGTGAAAGATGAGAAGATATTTATCCAAGAAGCTCAATGAACCCCACAGGTTACACCCCAAAAGAAAGTCACCAAGACGTATCATTATCAAACTTGCAAAAACTGAAGATAAAGAATCATGAGAGTGGCTAGAGATAAACCAAAAGTCACCTACAAAGGAGAACCAATAAGACTAAGCTCTGACTACTCAGCATAAACCATGTAGGCAAGAAGGCAATGGGATGATATATACAAAGCCTTCAAAGAAAAAAATTGCCAGCCTAGAATTATATATCCAGCAAAATTGTCTCTCAAATGCGTTGTTGAAATTAGGTCATTTTCAGATAAACAGAAATTAAGGAAATATGTAAAAACCAAAACAAAATGACAAGAAATATTAAAGGGAGTCCTCCAGTTAGAGAACCAAAAAATCAGACAACAATCCAAGACTAGGACACAGGACAGATCAATGAGTTATCAACCCAGATAGGGAATTCACAAAAACAAATCAAAACTAAAAGACTGAAATTAGGGAACCTGAGACATCAATATGTAAATGATGACAACATCAAAACAAAAAAGAGGGAATAAACAGTGTAGTGATAGAACTTCCATATGGAGAGGAAATTAAGGTGATATCAAGAAATAAAAGATTGGGTTAAACTTAGAAAAATAGAAGTAAATTTCAAGGTAACCACAAAGGAAGCTAACAAAACCTGTCCACCAAAATAAAAGAGAAGAAAAACATAAAAACTCAGCAAACACAAAATAAACAATAATGAAAGAAATGAAAAGAAAATATATAAACAAAAAGAACTCAGCACAGAAAATTAAGTGGAACAAAGAAAGCATCAATGCCACAAAGAAAAAAAATGACAAGAGGAGACTCACACCTATCAATAATTACACTGAATGTAAATGGCCTAAATGAACCTGTAAAGAGACAGAGAGTGGCAGAATGTGTTAAAAAAAAAAAAAAAAAAAAAAAAACACGATCCATATATATGCTGTCTACAAGGAACATATCTTAGACACACAGACATAAACTAAAACTCAAAGGATAGAAAAAAAAATATATCAAGCAAACAACAATCAAAAAAAAGCAGAAGTGGCAAAATTAATCTCCAAAAAAATAGGCTTTAAAGGAAACACCACTGTAAAGGATAAGGAAGGACACTATATAATGATTAAAGGATCAATATACCAGAAAGACACAACCATAATAAATATATACGCAACCAATGACAGGGCTCCAAAATACATAAACTCTAACAGTATTGAAAAGAGAAATTGACAGTTCCATGGTAATACTAGGAGACTTTTTAACACACAACTTTCAGTGAAGGAGAGAACATCTAGAGAGAAATTCAATAAAGATACGGAAGATGTAAATGCCACAATCAATCAACTCGACCTCATAGACATATACAGAACACTCCACCCAAGAGCAGCAAAGTATACATTCTTTTCCAGTGCACATGGAACATTCTCCAGAATAGACCACATTTTAGCCCACAAAGCAAGTCTTACCAGAATCTGAAACATTGAAATAATACAAAGCATCTTTACTGATTATAATGCCATAAAAAGTAGAAATCAATACCAGAAAAAGCAAGGGAAAAAAAATCAAAACATGGAAACTGAACAAAACCTTACTTAAAAACTACTGGTTTATAGAAGAAATCAAGGATTGAATAAAGAAATTCATAGACTCAAATGAGAATGGCGCCGTAATTGTGTCTTTAGGAGACCATTCCATCATTCTGTCAAGCCAGCTGCTTCAGGATGATGGGGGAACATGGTAATACCAGTGACTTCCATGAGCATGGGCCCACTGCTGCAATTCATTTGCTGTGAAGTGAGTCTCTTGATCCAAGGTAATGCTGTGAGGGATAACATGATGGTGGATAAGGCATTCTGTAAGTCCACCAATGTTAGTATTGGCAGGAGCATTGCATGCAGGAAAGGCAAATCCATACCCCAGAGTAGGTGTCTATTCCAGTAAGAACAAAATGCTCCCTTTTCCATGATGGAAGTGGTCCAATGTAATCAACTTGCCACCAGGTTGTTGGCTGATCACCTTGAGGGATGGTGCCATATCGGGGACACAGTTTTGGTCTCTGTTGCTGGCAGATTGGGCACTCAGCAGTGGCTGTAGCCAAGTCAGCCTTGGTGAATGAAAGTACATGTTGCTTGGCCCATACATAATCTCCATCCTTGCCACCATGGCCAGTTTGTTCATGAACCCATTGAGCAACGACAGGAGTAGCTGGGGAAAGAGGATGACTGATTTCCATAGAACGCATCATCTTATCCACTTGATTGTTAAAATCCTCTTCTGCTGAGGTCATCCTTTTGTGAGCATTCACATGAGACACAAATATCTTCACTTCTATGGCCCATTCAGAGAGGTCTATCCACATACCTCTTCTCCGTAAATCTTTGTCTCCAATTTTCCAATCATGTTCCTTTCAAGTCCCTGAACATCCAGCCAAACCACTGGCCACAGCCCATGAATCAGTATACATTTACACAACTGGCCATTTCTCCTTCCAAGCAAAGTGAACAGCCAGGTGCCTTGCTCGAAGTTCTGCCCATTTGGAGGATTTCCCTTCACCACTGTCCTTCAGGGAGGTCCCAGAAAGGGGCTGTAGTCTGCCACTGTCCACTTTCAAGTGGTGCCTGCATATTGCGCAGAATCATCTGTAAACCAGGCACGAATTTTCTCTTCTTCAGACAACTGACCATAAGGAACGCCCCATGAGGCCATAGGTGCAGACTGGGAGATGGAAGGTAATGTAACAGGTGTGGAGACCATAGGCATTTGGGCTACTTCCTCATGCAACTTACTTGTTCCTTCAGGTCCTGCTCAGCCCCGATCTCATATATACCACTTCCATTTAATGATGGAGTGCTGCTGTGCACATCCAACTTTATGGTTCTGTGGGTCAGAAAACACCCAGTGCATGATGGGCAGCTCAGGCCACATGGTGACTTGGTGGCCCATGGTTAAGCATTCAGTCTCTACTAAGGCCCAGTAACAAGCCAAAAGCTGTTTCTCAAAAGGACAGTAGTTATCTGCTGAGGATGGTAGGGGTTTGCTCCAAAACTCTAAGGGTCTATGCTGTGATTCACCAATAGGGGCCTTCCAAAGACTCCAAACAGCATCTCTATCTGCCACAGACACTTTGAGCACCATTGGATCAGATGGATCATATGGCCCAAGTGGCAGAGCAGCTTGCACAGAAGACTTAACCTGTTGCAGAGCCTTCTCTTGTTCTGGGCCCCACTTGAAACTAGCAGCTTTTCGAGTCACTTGATAGATAGGCCAGAGTAGCACACCCAAATGAGGAATATGCTGCCTCCAAAATCTAGAGATGCACTAGGCATTGTGCCTCCTTTTTAATTGTGGGAGGAGCCAGATGCAATAATTTTCCGTCACTTTAGAAGGAATATCTTGACATACCCCACACCACTGGACCCCTATGAAATTTCACTGAGATGGAAGGTGCCTGAATTTTTGTGTGATTAATTTCCCACCCTCTAGCATGCAAATGTTTTATCAATAAATCCAGAGTCATTGACACTTCTTTTTTAACTAGGTCCAATCAGCATAATGTCATCAATGTAATGGACAAGTGTGACATCTTGTGGAAGGGAAAGGCGATCATGTTCCCTGTGGACTAAATTATGACATAGGGCTGGAGAGTTGATGTAGCCCTGAAGGAGGCAAGTGAAGGTATATTGCTGGCCTTGCCAGCTAAAGGCAAACTGCCTCTGATGATCCTTTGAAATAAGGATGGAGAAAAAGGCATTAGCCAGATCAATAGCTGCGTACCAGGTACCAGGAGATGTATTAATTTGCTCAAGCAATGAGACTACATCTGGAACAACAGCTTCAATTGGAGTCATCACCTTCCTAAGCTTTTGATAATCCACTGTCATTCTCCAAGATCCATCTGTTTTTTGCACATGCCAGATAGGCACATTGAATGGGGATGTGGTGGGAATCACCACCCCTGCATCCTTCAAGTCCTTGATGATAGCAGTAATCTCTGCAATCCCTCTGGGAATGCAGTATTGTGTTTGGTTTATTCTTTTCCTAGACAGAGGCAGTTCTAATGGCTTCCACTTGGCTTTTCCTACCATAATAGTCCTTACTCCATTTGTCAGGGATCCAATGTGGGGGTTCTGCCCGTTGCTGAGTATAGCTATTCCAATTATGCATTCTGGAACAGGGGAAATCACTACAGGATGGGTTCAGGGACCCACTTGGCTTACTGTGAGACTGACATGAGCTAAGACTCCATTAATAACCTGACCTCCATATGCCCCCACTCTGACTTGTGGGCCACAGTGATATTTTAGGGTCCTGGAATTAGTGTCAGTTCAGAGCTAGTATCCAGTAATCCCTAAAAAATTGGATTATTTCCTTTTTCCAAGTGAACGGTCACTCTCGTAAAAGGCCATAGACCCCTTTGGGGAAGGCTAGGAGAAAGATTAACAGTATAAATTTTTGGCAGCGTATTGGAGTCCTTCCTCAAGGGGACCCGGCCTCCTGTTCAATCAAGGGGTTGTGGGTCTGTAAATTTGCTCAAGTCTGGGAATTGATTGAGGGGGCATGACTCTCTGTTCTGGTGATTTGAGTTAGACTGCTGTTCACCTGATCTAGAATTCATCCGCTTGTGCAGATCAAGTAAATATTTAGTAGATTTCCTATCTATTTCACTCCTAGGGACACCATGACTAATAGCCAATGCCATAAATCCATACAAGTCAGACTATTCTGATTACTACTTTGACTCTGCTGTCCATTATGGTAACCACGCCTACCTTGTCTTTGTCGATTGAGTGCTGCCACTTGGCCCCTACCACCATGTGCTCCAATCAGCCCCATTGTAGTTAGGTGTCTTAATTTAGTCAGGACAGTTCCCACTCTGAAATCTGACTTACATAAAATAGCAATCACAGCAGTCTTCAAGGATACTAGGGCCCACTCCACAAATTTGTTCCTCACTGTTGTAGTAACAGATGTGTCCTCTGGGCATTCTGTGGTTCTAACCTAATAAATCCACTCTAACAGGCCAATTTCGCTAAGCCCTTGGATACCTTCTTCTGCAGTATACCAAGGCAGGTCTGGTACTTCAACTTGATTTAGTGTAGGCCACCGCATAATCCATGCTTCAGCAACCCAACCAAATAAGCTATTAGATCCTTTCCTATCTTCTCAAGCTGGAACACTCGATGAACAATCTGTGCTTAGTGTACACGTATCAATAAACTCAGACTTATGCATCTTTATGTTCCTTGCACCATTATCCCACACCCTTAATAGCCATTCCCACACATATTCCCCAGGTTTCTGTTTGTGCATATTAGGAAAGTCAAGTAGTTCTTTTGCAGTGTAACATACCTCCTCCTGGGTTACACTTTGAACTTCACCTTTTGGGGCTCACTGGGCTCACTGGAACTTAAGTGAAAACCCTGGTGGCTTAGTGGTTAAGAGCTATGGCTGCTAACCGAAAGGTCAGCAGTTCGAATCCACCAGACACTCCTTGGAAACTCTATGGGGCAGTTCTAACCTGTTCTATAGGGTCATTATGAGTCGGAATCGACTCGACGGCAAGGGGTTTCGTTTTGGTTTTGGGACTTAAGTCTAGTTATAGATCTAGAACCTAAAATCGGAGGGGAAATGTTTTGAGAACATTCAGCATTGCCTTGTAAAGCATCTGCCTCTGGCAATGTCCCAGGCAATGACTCAGACAAAGGCACTATAGATGCAGCTGGGTTAATCTCAGTAGATGGGAGTGGAAGGGATAATGGTTCTGTTGGCCGGAGTGATTCAATGGAATTTAGGGGCTCAGTGTCTCCAGCTTCCTGATTATTTGCCCATATGTCCCCATCCCAGGTTTCAGGATCCCATTTCTTCCCAATCAATGCCCTCACTTTAACTGCAGACACCTCTTCATGTTGGCAGTTGAGTTGGCATTGTACCTTAGTCACTCTTATAATAAGACTCTGGGTTTGGTTTTCGGCAATATCAGTGCTGTTACTACAAGAAATAAGACTTTCTTTCAAGGCACATGTGGAAAGTTTGAGGTCATTTATGCAGCACTTGAGCTTTGACTCTGAAGCCCTGAGCTCATCTCTTTCTTTCACCAGTTTGTCTAGTGAAAGTAGGACCAAACAACCAGCTTCCTTATACTTCTCATTATGACAAAATTGTAGACAGGTATCATCCATGCCATCACCCAGAGCCTCATCTTTCACCAATACCTGATTTATCGGTGGTGATATTTTGCATATTTGAATTGCCACCTCACACCATGGATTAGCAGTGCCCTCCTTACTACCAGAAGCAGAGTTAGCAACATCTTTAAGACTAAGCAGATTTGAGAAACAATTTAGTAAATTCATCCTCGCAGTTTTGTTTCTCTAGAACCACTCTTGGTACCAAATGTCTTAGGCTAGGTTCTCTAGAGAAGCAGAACCAGTAAAGCGTATAAATACATACATAGAGAGAGATTTATATCAAGGAAATGGCTCATGCGATTGTAGACGCTGTAAGTCCCAGGTCTGTAGGTCAAGATAGAGGCTCCTCCTGATTCACATAGCCTCAGGGACTGGCGAACCCAAGATCAGCCGGTCAGAGAGCAGGGCTGTTGCTCACAGGCTGTGAAGATGGATGAGTCTCAAGATCAGGAGGCAAGACCCCAGGTAAGCTGCTAGCTCAGGTCCCAAGAACCAGAGGTCTGACAAACAGGAACCAGCTGCAGGATCTAGAATGAGCAAAAGCCCCCTGATCCCTGCCTGAATGTCCGCCCACACTCAATGCAGGCCACACACCCAAAGAAACTCTCCTGTAACCAACTGGCTACTCACAGCAGATCCCATCATGGGGGTGATCATATATCAAATCTCAACAAGGAAGTGACCACAATATCACATGATGGCCAAAACACTGAGAATCATGGCCCAACCCAGCTGACACACAATCTTAACCATCACACCTGAGTTAGGGGCTGGCTTGAAGGCAGTAACAAGAAGTCTCATGAGCTCACAGTGTAGGGAGGAAACACAGAAAATAACAAATTACAAAATGAATCAGACGGAACCATTGTGGTAAGGGCTAAGAAAAGGTAGTATGCTGACTGGGTTGTTGGTGATGGAGTTGGATGAAAAAGTTTCCCCTGAAAAAGTGACACCTGAGTTGAGCTCTATATTAGTTTTCTATTGCTGCATAGAAAATTACGATAAACTCAATGGCTTAAAATAGCACAAATTTATTATCTCACAGTTTCTGTGGGTCAAAAGTCTGGACACAGTTTAGCTGGATCCTCTGCTTAGGGTCTCACCAAGCTAAAATCAAGGTGTTGACTGGGGCTATGATCTCATTTGAGATCTCATATGATCTCATCTTCCAAGCTTATTCAGGTTGTTAGCAGAATTTAGTTCCTTGTGACTATATGACTGAGGCCCCATTTTCTTGAAGCTGTCATTTGTTCTCAGCTCCTCAAGGCCTCCCTCTCACAACATGGCAGATTACTTCTTCAAAGCCTTCAGGAAGATCTCTCTCTCGGTCCTCTAAGACAAATATTATATAATGTAACCTAATCAAGGGAGTGACTATCCCATTATATTCAAAATTTCTTCCTACACTCAAAGGCAGGAGATCATACAGGGTGTTATGGACTGAATTGTGTTCTCCAAAAACATGCATTTAAAATCCTAACCCTTATGAGCCGGAATTGACTCAACAGCAACGAGTATATCTATGGATATAATTCCACTTGGAATAGGTTTTTCTTTGTTATGTTAATAAGACCATATCAGTGTAGAGTGTACCTTAAACCAATCACTTTTTTTTCCTTTAAACTGTGTTTTAGGTGAAAATTCACATAGCAAATTAGGTTCCCATTTAACAATTTTTATACAACTTGTTTCATGACAGTGGTAACATTTTTCAGAATGTATCAACATTCTTATTATTTCCATTCGGTTTGTCCCATTTTCATTAATCTGGCTTCCCTGCCCCTCCTTAGCTTCTCATCTTTGTTTTAGGGTAAATGCTGACCGGTTGGTCTCATATAGTTGATTATTTAAGGAAGCACAGTATTCATAGGTGATATTATTTATTTTATAAGCCAAGCTATTGTTTGGATGAAAGGTGACCACCAGGACTGGCTTCAGTTCCAAGTTCAAAGAGTATCTTAGGGTGATAGTCTGGTGGGTTCCTTTAGTCTCTATTGATCCAATAAGTCTGGCCTTTTTTAAGAATTTGAGTTTCATTCTGGATTTTTTTTTCCCTTTCTGTCTGGGACCTTCTATTGTGTCCTTGGTCAGTAGTGGTAGCTGAGCACCATCTAGTTCTTCTGGTCTCAGGCTAGATGAGGCCATGGTTTCTATTGGCTATTAGTCCTGTGGACTAGTTTCTTCTTTGAGTCCTTGGTTTCCTTTATTCTCTTTTGTTCCAGATGAGTAGAGACCAATAGTTGTATCTTAGATGGTTGCTCATAAACTTTCAAGACCCCAGACTCTACTCACCAAACTAGGATGTAGGACATTATCTTTATGAACTATGTTATGGCAATTGACCAAGTTGTCCCATGAGGCTATGGTCCCAAGCCTTCAAACCCAGTAATCCCATCCCATGAGGTATTTAGTTATGTCTAGGCAGTATCCACAACTGTGCCCCCTATGTGGTTTATCATATATATGAACATATATGCAGTGTACATAAACATGTATATACATATGCCTACAGATATACCTGTACATGCACCCCTAGATACTCATACGTGCCTTCCTATACACATATATGCATACCAATCACTTTTGAGATATAAAAGGAGCAGATTAGGTATAGAAGCAAGGAAGCACAAATGGGGAAGACTAATGCCATGTGGAAATCACCAAGGAACCAGGGAAGAGAAGCTTAAGAGACAAGGATTTTCCCCCAGAGCAGACAGAGAGAGCCTTCTCCTGAAACTGGTGCTCTGAATTCAGGTTTCTATCCTCCTAAACTGTGAGAAAATAAATTCCTGTTTGCTAAAGATACCCACTTATGGTATTTCTGTTCTAGCAGCACGAGGAAACTAAGACGCAGGGCATGTACGCCAGAGGGTGGGAATCTTGGGGGGTCATCTTAGAATTCTGCCTACCACAAACTCTGGACAATAAGTTAGAGTAACCTGGGTGAAGTGTGAGTTCAAGATGGAAGACGATTGTTCTAGGCAGAGGAGATGGTACTTGCAAAGACCATGAAGCCCCTAGTAACAAGATTGTTCAAGAAAATGGAAGAGAGTGTCGCCAAAGGGGAGAAAGCAGACGGAGTCTGTCACCATGTGAGGAAGAAGAGATAGAGATGGACCACTTCCTGTGCGGAGGTTAAGCTATGTTTGGTGTTGATTCTAAGAACAATGGGGCACCAAGAAAGGACTTTGAAGATTGGACCCCCAGACTCTACATTTGTCAAGGGAGGGACTGTGTCTTGTCAGCTCTGCATTCTAAGTGCCTGACACGTGGTGGGTGCTTAACAAGGATGTTCTGTGATAGCGTTTCAACTCCCTGTTTCTTTGATGGAGACCCTGGGTGGTGCAAATGGTTAACATGCTCAGCTGCTAACTGAAAGTTTGGAGGTTTGAATACACCCAGAGGCACCTCAGAAGAAAGGTCTGATGATCTACTTCCAAAAAACCAGCCATGGAAAACCCAATGGAGCACATTTCTACTCTCACACACATGGGGAATAGACTCCCTGGCAATTGGTGGGTTGTAGATGATAGTATGTATCCATCTTTAGATGAAGAAACCAGGGCTTCCAACCGGTTTGTTCCTGTTCGAACCCCTGCTGAGAATGTGCCTTTCCATCCCAGAGATACTGAATCCGAAACTACATTTTAACAAGATCCCCAGGTGATTCTTATGTATAATAAATTTTGAGAACCACTGGTGTACTAGTGGTTCTCAGAATTCATCCTAACCCGCACCATTAGCATCCTCTGGGAACTTGTTAGATACGCAAATTCTCAGCAGGGGTTCAAACTGGAACCACCGGTTGGAAGCCCTGGAGGAAACTCAGAGAAGATTACAGATCCACTAACTGGTGGAGCTGAGATTCTTCTTCAGTCTGGTTGGACTCCAAAGCCCAGGCCTTTAACCCTGAGGGAATAAGAAGCCAGATCAGGACTTGAAGCTTGATTTGGACTAGAAGGTAGTTCCTGAGTGATCCCGATTGCCTGCAGGCCTGGCGCTGTGAACAAAACCAGTATTTTGTTTTAAAAAAAAACCAAAAACCCGTTGCCCTGGAGTTGATTCCCACTTATAGGAACCTACAGGACAGACCAGAACTGCCCACAGGGTTCCCAAATCTGTAATTCTTCACGGAAGCAGACCGCCACATCTTTCTCCCGCAGAGCAGCCGGTGGTTTCAAACTGCCAGCCTTTCCCTTAGCAGCCAGCTCTTAACCACTGCACAACCAGGGTTCCTTATTTTGTCGAAAGGGACCATGAAATGAAGTTGCCACGCCACTATTCATTCCTGAAAGAGACTCTACCAGGCAGTTAATCCTCTAGTTGCACTTCAGCCTGTTGAAAAACTAAGGTAACTACAAAATGATTAATTGCAGCCCCTTCTGCTCTGCTTTGAACCTATTTCTGGCTCAGCGTCAGGCACCTCTTAGTTTAGCAATCGCAGACTCAGAGATTTCCAGTCCTCCAATTTGAGGTGTTTCTACATTTTGCGGAACGCCCATCCAGTTCAAGGATAAGCGAATAAAAGCGGCGGGGGCCAGAAGGTCGCGGAGGAGGAGCTGGAGCTCCGGTCTTAAACCGTTCTTGAATAGGTTCTGGGACGCTTGCGCCGGCAGGGCAGCGATTCGAGGAGAAAAGGGGCGGGGCGCAGAGCGACTCCGCCCGCCGACCCCGCCTCCTGCCGGGCCCGGTCAGCTGTCCCCCCGCGCCTGCCCGGTTCCGCTGCGCATTGTGGGATCTGTCCGTCCGCGGGGCGGTGGAGGACACGGCTCTCTGTCATGGGGATCCAGCCGGTGAGACCCTCATTCTGTATCGTGCACCAGGGGACCTCGCCCCATCTGGTTCTGCGCACTCACCTCCGGGCCAGGGGCTGTCACTGCGGACCCCTCCCCACAGGGCTCTGGACCCGCTCTGGATGCCGGGGTCCGGGTGCTGCGCATCCCGGGTGGGAACCCTGCCCAGGTTACCCCTCTGGCCCCAGCATGCTCCCGCCCCGGAGCTCGAGATCGCTAACCCCGGGGCGGCTCGTCGTACGGGACCATTGTCACCCACGCCCTGGGCTCTTTCCCAGCGTGTCGATCACGCTGCCTCCTCTACCCACAGAGCCCAGTCCTCCTGGCCTCCCTGGGGGTGGGGCTGCTGACTCTGCTCGGCCTGGCTCTGGGCTCCTACCTGGTTCGGAGGTCCCGCCGGCCGCAGGTCACTCTCCTGGATCCCAATGAGAAGTACCTGCTGCGACTGCTGGACAAGACGGTAAGCTGTTGAAGAACGGGCCAGGGGAGGGGAGGGGACCAGAGTTCTGGCGTGAAGCAGACAGCACCCAGGACAGCATCTGAGGGACTGGAGAGCACCCGATCCCTGGGTGAAACATGTGTCATCCATCCTCCAGACTGTGAGCCACAACACCAAGAGGTTCCGCTTTGCCCTTCCCACCGCCCACCACATTCTGGGGCTTCCTGTGGGTAAGGAAAGTGTGGAGTGGGCTCCTTTCCCTGGGATCCCAAGAGGGTAATTCCCCATCTGGGGTTTCCTAAAACATGCTGCTTCCTTCTATTTCCTGCACACCCCATTCCCCTTTCCCTACCTGGCTCTGTGTCCTCTGGGCTGTGAAGTGCCTCTGTGCCCCTCTAGGGTGTGGTTTCTGTGCCCCCAGCCATCTTTAACACTCAGCAGTCTTCCATCCTTCCTGCGTGATTTGCTCATACCACGCCCTGAGCAAGCACTGATTTTTTTCCCCATTGCCCAGACCCTCAACTCACCTGCTGCTAAGGTCCTGGCAGTGATTGATGTTTCTCCAATGAGAGGCTTATGAGGAATCCACCTGGGGCTCAAAGGAGCGAATCCTCCCTGCCTAGTAGTTCATTGGGACCACAGCAGGAAGCAAGACATTCTTGTTCTCTAAAACCTCCCTGAGTGTTTTGAAAGGTAAAAGGGATGCAACACTTCCACAAGCCACGCTTATGTAGCTCCTTGCATGGTCCCCAGGCACACATGTCTACCTCTCTGCCCGAATCGATGGCAGCCTGGTCATCAGGCCATACACTCCTGTCACCAGTGATGAGGACCGAGGCTATGTGGATCTCGTCATCAAGGTAAGGGGGTAGAAAGAAACTCCAGAAGCTCCTTACCCCTCCCTACTGTTTGCAGGATTTGTAGGAACTTCCAAGATTTGTTTGATAGCAAGAAATGGCATGTCCTTTGTGGATATGAGCAAAGTATGTGGACTGGGAAAAGATAGCACACGTGTGGTCCCTACTCCAGCCTCAGGGAGGTTCAGTAAACAGGGGATTCAGAAACCAGTGACATTCCAAATAAGATATTTTCCATTCTGTCTTACCAGGTCTACCTGAAGGGCGTACACCCCAAATTTCCTGAGGGAGGAAAGATGTCTCAGTACCTGGATAGCCTGAAGATTGGGGACATGGTGGAGTTTCGGGGACCGAGTGGGTTGCTCACTTACACTGGGAAAGGTGTGGCCTCTCTTCCCAGTGAGCCCATCTCCCATTTCTCCAGTTCCTGTAGTCCTCCTGGCACAGTGTGACTGTGTGTGTACTTGTGTGTGTGTGCGTGAGAGGGCCAGAGCTGTCCTTTCTGACCATAGCACTGGTACTATAGAAAGGCATATTACTCAGCCCTGTTTGCCAGAGGGAGCAGTTTCCTATCCACTTGAATTCACCAGCTGTGACAGCTACGGAGATTACTAAAGAAGACATAATGCCTCCCTCCCCCACGCCAAAGATTCGCACCTCAGGCTGAGCTGTGGAACAAGCCAGAGATAGTTTTCAGCCCTTCCCATGGGAGCAGCTGGGTGCGTTAGCAAGCCTCTGGGGCTCCTCTATGCCACTTGGGAAAATAGATTCACACCTGGCACTCTGCCTGTCATCCTCACCAGGGAGTGACGCTCTGACAGAAGCAGCTGATGACTCACCATGTGGCTCTGAGCTGGCTGGTAGTTGGTAATGCGGGACAGATAGCTTTGGCCCCATTGTCCTTCAGGTATATTATTTGTCAGGGCTGGCTCAACTCAAACCTCCACGCAGATTCCAGAATCAGATTTCATAGCAGCAGTTAAACTGGCTTTGGACGTAGTTTCAAGTTTGTATTTGTTTTCTTAGCTCCCTATATTGACTTTGTTCTTCCTCCCTTCTCTTCACCTGGATCCTCAGGGAATTTTAACATTCAGCCCAACAAGAAATCTCCGCCGGAACTCCGAGTGGCAAACAAACTGGGAATGATTGCCGGCGGGACAGGTGTATGTCACTTGCAGGGTCATTCTCTCCCACCACTGTTGATTGTTACCATGGAAACTTCCAAGTGACCTTCAGAAGGTTTGGTAATCATAGCCAAGCTGTTAATCAGGGGATTCCCAGCAATGCCTAGTGCTCCCCAGTATGTGAAAAATAAAATCATAATACAGGTAGAAACAAACCAAAAAAAAATTTTTAAACTGATAGAATGAGAGAAATAAATCAAGTGGGCTCTCCCAAGATCTTAAGTTGAATGAAATTTAATAATTTTTAAGCGAGAGTAGACAGAAGCAGCTAGAAATAACTAGTCAGGAATAAAGAAAATTAACAATGGGCACTGCTATGTATTAGACACTGTACTAGTCACTTTACATATGTATCTATGAAGCAAGTATTTGCCTTCCCATTTTACAGATGAGAAAATGGAGGCTCAGAGAGGTTAAGAGGTTTCCACAGGGTTATTTAATTGGTAATGAGCAAAGGCAGGATTAGTATCGGGGTCTGCCTGATTCCAAAGCGCATGCACTTAACCACTGCAAGTCCAGTGTTCCAGAATGCTCATCACTGAATCAGGAGGTACATGTAGTCATCTATGACCATGCTAGCCTCCAAGGAAGAGCCTTCAATTGGTTCCTCAGAAGGATTTCAACAAAATGAATTTATGTGAATATTGAGGGTGTCCAAAATTCACCTACCAGATATGATTTTCAGTGAATTTGGGATAAACAGCATATCTGTCCAGAAATATAGTGCTAGAGAATACCCAGAAGGAGGCTAGAGGATTAGGATGGTAAAGGAAAATGGAACAGAGTAGTGAATGTGTAGAGTTAAAATGAAAGAGTTGGTCAGCTGAGGAGCTGGGACGGGTGAGTGTGGCCACCACATCTCACTAAGGGTTTCTTTATGCAGGGATCACCCCGATGTTACAACTGATCCAGGCCATCCTGAAAGACCCCGAAGATCCAACCCAGTGCTTTCTGCTTTTTGCCAACCAGGTTGGTTTGCTTTTGTCAGTTCTGGGACTTCAGAGTTGCTGTATGGGTAGAGCTGAGATGTGGTACCAATGGGCAGACCTGGTCCAGTGCCTGTTGTATCTCTGCCCAAGGTCCCCTGTATAAGGTAGAAGACCCTCTAGTACAATAAAGAGGAAAGAGGACAGAGCATTGGGCCAAATTTCTTCCCTGGCCTCCAAGGAAAGAAAAAACATTTAAGGAATCTAGTCCTGAGTATAGAAACTTGTGTCTCCTTGGTTAAATTGTTGTCGTTGTGTGCCACTGAGTTGATTCCAACTCATAGTGACCTCCTGTGACAGAGTAGAACTGTCCCATAGGGTTTCCTAGGATTCCTAGGAAGACCTTCAGTGAGACGGATTGACACAGTGGCTGCAACAATGGGCTCAGACATAGCAACAATTGTGAGGATGGTGCAGAACCAGGCAGCATTTCATTCTGTTATACATAAGGTCGCTATAAGTCGGAACTGACTCAATGGCACCTAACAACAACAATCTTTATAGGAGCAGATTACTAGGTCTTTTCTCCTGCAGAGTGGCTGGTGGGTTCAAACTGCCAATCTTTTGGTTTGCAGCTGAGCACTTAACCATTGTGCCACCAGGGCTCCTTCCATCTTTATTCCTTCACAATGTGTAGATAATGTTTGTTTCCCTCTCCTCCCCCACCCTAACTTCCTAAAAGTGCTATCAGGTCCTTCTTATTCCCTAGAACTTTATGTGTCTTTAGCATTCTTGTTCTCTCCTGGTGGGAAAGTTGTTAAAGAAAATAACTTTTTTTTATGTGGGCCTGAGAAGGTTCCCAAAGACTTTGCTTCCCCCTTTTATTTCAGACTGAAAAGGACATAATCTTGCGGGACGACTTGGAGGAACTACAGGCCCGATATCCCAATCGCTTTAAGCTCTGGTTCACTCTGGATCAGCCGCCAGAAGGTATCCTTCCCATTTCTGGACATTCCAATCTCCCTCATCACCAAAATCAAGGCCTTGCTCCTCTCTGAGCTCTGGTTTCAGTGAAACCAACCCTTGCTGACACTACCAGACTCTCAAGTCTGAGTGCACAGACACAATAGTTTCCTGGACCCTTTCCTTCCAGTTCCTAACCTGTTTACTCGGTGGGTGGCAGGTATGGCTGTGCTGCTGAGGCTCAGCCTGAGGCAGGCTAAGTGTATACCCATCCTCTGTAAAGCAGGCTGAGTATATCCCTCCTCTGCTGAGGCAGGCTGAGAATACTCCTCCTCTGCTGAGGCACGCTGAGTATATACCTCCTTTGCTGAGGCAGGCTGAGAATAGCCCTTGTCTGCTGAGGCAGGCTGAGTATACCCATCATCTGCTGAGGCAGGCTAAGTATACCCATCATCTGCTGAGGCAGGCTGAGTCTACCCCTTCTCTGCTGAGGCAGGCTGAATATACCCATTCTCTGCTGAGGCAGGCTGAGTCTACCCCTTCTCTGCTGAGGCAGGATGAGTATACCCATCCTCTGCTGAGGCAGGATGAGTCTACCCCTTCTCTGCTGAGGCAGGATGAGTATACCCATCCTCTGCTGAGGCAGGATGAGTATACCCATCCTCTGCTGAGGCAGGCTGAATATACTCATCCAGCTGCTGCTACAACTTGATACCTCCTCAGGAGTCTTTTTGGACCCTCCCCAATGGCTCATTCTTGTGGCACCCTACCCCCTTACCAGCTATATTTTCTCCCCTATATTTTAGATTGGGCCTTCAGCAAAGGCTTTGTGACTGCCAACATGATCCAGGATCACCTGCCTGCCCCAGGAGATGATGTGCTGATGCTGCTCTGTGGGCCACCCCCAATGGTGCAACTGGCCTGCCATCCCAACTTGGACAAACTGGGCTACTCGCAAAAGATGCGATTCACTTACTGAGCATCCCCCAGCTTCCCTGGTCCCATTCCCTACAATTTTCCCCAGTCAGTACTCAAATGCTATAAGCCCTAGGTTCCTTTTCTGATAGCATCAGCCTTTTGTGTCTTTCTCTGGAGCTAAATCTGGATGGTACCTGCAGGAACCACATCACTGCAGCCCATGGAAGAGGACCAAGGTGAAGTCGTTCCCTAGAAGGCCTCCCAAATCTCCCTGTGATAAAAGGTCCAGGTCAGGCCCATGGAGCAATCCCTTTCATGGGGTCGGAAAGAAGGTAGCATGTATATTTGTTCCAAGACTGGCTAGTTCTTTGATAGCATCACGGTCCCACCTTCTCTATGATGTAAGGTATAATCTGTGCAATGACTTTTAATATTAGGTGCTTAACCCATGGGCAGGTTCTTCATGTGTGAGTGCAAGTTGAGCGGACTACAGAGGTAGTGAAATTGCAGGAAAAGAGGAAATGGTTTCCTCAGATCTCCAGTCCTTAGAGAAAGGAGACTGAGATAGGTGTTTGTATGCTTCTCTCTCTCTGCCCTTGCTCAGGCTACAGGGAAGTGGCCACCCAAAGTCTAAGACTGCTGTTTGTGGCAGGAACCTCTGGCTATGCAAATAAATGGGGCTGAGGTCCCCGTGTGATCCCTAAAGGGTTGTTGCATCTGGGGTCCTTGTTTCCAAGGCCTTTCGTGCTTAAGAACCTTGGGAGGAAGGGTTTCCCAGCACTGAATTTCTCCTGGGTCTTCCAAAGAGCCTTTAAGCAGTTTTTTCCTGTCCTGAAATGTGAGCTGCCACCAGACTTGGTGATCATCTCAGCAGCTGTCCCAGCAGAGCCGGAAGCTTAACTGCCCTGGGAGGCTTTTGAGGTGGGGGAGGAGAACACAAATTAAAGGGAATGCTTTCTGAGTTCAGGTACCCCTCACAGTGAGCCTTTGATTTAGCCACTTGTCTTAGTCATCCAGTGCTGCTATAACAGAAATACCACAAGTGGATGGTTTTAACAAAGAGAAGTTTATTTCCTCACGGTCAAAGTAGGCTAAAAGTCCAAATTCAGAGTGTCATCTCCAGGGGAAGTCTTTCTCTCTCTCTCGGCCTTCTCATCAGTGTTCCCCCGGACTAGGAGCTTGTCTGCGCAGGGACCCCGGTCCGAAGGACGCACTCTGCTCCCAGCACTGCTTTCTTGATGGTATGAGGTCCCCCGTCTCACTGCTCACTTCTGTCTTTTATATCTCAAGAGATTGCCTCAGGACACAATCCAGTCTTGTAGATCAGGTCTCCTTACTGACACAACTCCCACCCATCCTCCCTCATTAACAGCATAGAGGCAGGTGTACAACATACAGGAAAATCACATAGTACCAGCAATCATGGCCTAGCCAAATTGATACATTTTTGGGGGGACATAATTCAAACCATGATACCACTCTTCCCTTTGTTCCTTCTCTTGGCCCTTCCTTCACCATATTTATTATCCCTCAGGATACCTGGCAAACAAACCAAAGTATTGTGTTTCTGTTTGGAAGAGAAGCCTTCTCCTTTAAAAAGTAATCTGACTTCACCAGCCCCAGCCAGACTTGTTGCCTGGACAGAGTTGCCTTCTCCCAGGCCCATCTGTCCCGAGCAGTGTCCTTCTCCTCTGCTGTGACAGCATGACCCACTCCTTCTCCTGGGATAGGACTAGGGTAGCCCCTTCAGTTTCTTCTGTGTTAGACTCAACGGGACAAAGCAATGCATCAGGCTCAGGAGGAAAGTTGACATTGTTTTTCTGCATGGAGCTGTGTATTACTTTCTCTGGGGCCCCAGAGACACAGGCTTGTGGGACTATCAGAATTCACCCCTTCATAGGAGCCCAGGGAGGTCCAACCATAGGCTAGAGTCTTCAGTAAATTCTGTAAGTGGTTATCCATCAAAGATTTCTTTATCAGCTATTATGTGTATGGCACTGTGTTCTGTAAGACTCAGTCTCAGTCCCATCACCTCCCAAAAGGAAAATTTTGCTTAGGGTTGTTGGGCTCAGATAGTGGAGCAGCCCAGCAAAGAGAATTTCCCACATGGAAGCTCACCATTCCTTGTTTTACATGGGTTTCTGCCTCATCCACTCAACATACAAACATTTATTAAGGACCTGTCATGTGCTAAGCACTATGCTAGGCCCTGAGAATACAACTGTGACCAAGATTGGTCTTGAGTCCCCTCAAAGAACTCACAGTCTGAGTAAGATGGACCAGTAAATAATTACAACACAACATGATTAATGCTATAACAGATATACAAAAGGGTGCAGATGGGGCCTTAGGAGGGAATTTGAAAGGATTCCGGAGAGGAAGGAAGAGGAGAAAGAGAATTAATAGTTTTGAGCAACAGCCATGGACCAAGTACTGTGCTTCCCAATCTGCACCATATAATTTAATCTTCTTGATGATCCTGAGTCTAAGTTTAAGGATCTGCCAAAGGTTATACAGTTGATCAGTGGCTTGCAGAGCCTGAATGTGAACCTAAGATTGTCTGAGTCCAAAGCCAAACCTAGAACTAAGCATTTTAGATCTTCAGGCAGAGAATGGGGGCAAGGGCAGGCCAACAAAGGATCAACATGTGCAGAAGCCCAGAAGGATGAAAGAGTTTATATTTAGAGGACTAGAAAAAGTTCATTCAGGCACAAGATGCAAGAAGGAAAGTGGAGAAAGATGAAGCCTGAGAATAGGTTGGAGCCAACTTCTAAAGGGACTTGTCATGCCATGCAGAAGAAGCTTGAACTGAATTCTGTGGACAATAGGAAGTTTCTGAGGGTTTTCTGCATCCTGGCAAAACAATAGCTAATGTTTATGAAGCATTTACCATTTGCTGGGCACTGTACTAAGAACCTGATGAATTATCTCATTTAATCCTGACAAAGGCCCAAAGAAATAGCACTATTTTCGTCCCATTTCTCAGATGAAGTAATTATCCTTTGGAGGGGTTCAGTAACGTGCTCAAGACCAGAGCCTGGCCAGGGGCACAAACCTGGGTCTAGGTGACTCCAGAGCCCATGCTTTTAACCAGCAAGCAGACAATTAGGCCCTACTGCCCTCAGGCAACTAACCCTGGTGGTGCAGTGGTTAAAGGGCTCGGCTGCTAACCAAAAGGAACCCCCACCAACCACTCCGAGGGAAAAAGATGCAGCAGTCTGCTTCCACAAAGATTTACATCCTTGGAAACCCCATGGGTAGTCCTACTCTGCCCTATCAGGTCATTATGAATCGGAATTGACTCACGGCCATGGGTTTTTTTTTGGCCCTAAGGCATCCATTGTAAGTAATGAATGACCTCTCCCATCTAGAATGGAAGTGGTTATGTATCATCCTTGGGAGAATTGAGAAAATTGTCCGTCTCTCAAATCATTTTGTGTCCTGTGGTTCAGATGAGGGTCACACCACACTGTATTGTCACTGACACTGAGTGCCACCACTCTGGCTGCAATGTAGGATCACGAGCTGGAGCTGGGAGCTTTCAAGTAAAACGAGTTGGAAAGGATTCCACCATTTCTAACAAGAAATGATAGGAGCCAATACTACAGTCTAGTCCGCCGCCTGTCACACATTAGGCACTCAATAAATATGTCGAAGGAAAGGAGAATGGGACCATGAGGTTGAAGAAGATGATTAGATGTGGGGAAATCCAGCTTAGATGATAAGGTGTATGGTAGGGAATTCAGCATTCCTTCCCAAGGTTCCTTCCCCGAAATTCCTTCATCAGGCCCTCTGGTTTGTGATTGGGGGTGAGGATTGGAGGTGGAGTTTGGAATTGGACAGTGAAAGGCCAGAGCCCGGGTCGTCTGGTTGATGATTGGAGCAGAGCAAGGAGGCGGGGCCTGCGGTGGGAGGCAAGACTCGTGGTTGGTGCCGGGCCCCCGCCGTGACGGGGCGAAGCGGGGGCTGGGGAGGCGGGGCCGGCGGAGGTGGGGAGCCCCAGGCGCAGGGGTGTGGCGGAGAGGAGCGCGCTTGTGATTGGGACTCCGGGAGGAATGCCTGGGATTGGAGGTGGCGCCGCTGCGGAGGTGACGCCGTGTCGTCGCGCCCCCCTTCCGGCGCGGGGAGGGTGCTGAAGATCCGGGGCCGCTCGGCCACAGGCCGCCTCCCGAGCCGCAGGATGTAGCGCCGGGGACCGCGGCCCCCAGCAGAGCCGGCCCGCCAGCTCGGCCGTAAGTGTCTCCGGGGCTGACGGGGCGAGCGGGTGGGCGGGAACTCGGCCAGGACGCCGGGACCCCCGGAGCCTCGGCCCAGGCCTGTGGAGTGGACAGCGGTAGAGGTAACCCAGCCCAGACGTCCCTAAGGTACCCAGGGTCTCGAGGTCCCCGACCCGGCTTCTGCTCCGTCAGGCTTGTAAACATTTCCGGCCCCTCCCATTGCGCGCCGCCTCGGAGGCGGCCTCAAAAGCAGTTTAAGTGCCGGTGGGCTGCTGGTTCCCCGCCTTCACCCCCGGCTCGCAGCAGTCCTGGTGACTGCTGTGTCCCATCGGCCCGCTGGGGACTTGAGAGCTCTGGGTTCAGGCTCAGAGTCTGGACGGGACAGGCCGGAACTAAGCCTGGTCTCAAGGCCGCGGCGCCAGGCGAGTAGGGGCCACAGGCCTGGGTCGCAGAACTGCCTGTCTCAGCGGGGAGCACCCGCCTTTGGTGGTCTAGGAAGCCCTAAGGTTTCTCGACCCACAGCCTTTGACAGGTCAAACCGTGACAGTGCCTCCACTTTGATAGGGGAGAAGAGGCCGGTGGAAAATGTACAAGGTTAAGGCAATCCTAAAATGTGAGCAGAATCTAAAGTAATTTGGGGAAAAACGGGATTTCATTCTCTCCGAATTCTAGGATTGATGTTTGAGATGTTTGGTCTTCAAACATTCTATTTTTAAGAAAATAAAATCAGATATTTTCCTTCAGTTTCTGGTGCTTCGTAGGAGAATGGGAAACTAAGGCTAATTTCAGTTTACACGGTTTCAGATGTCAGAGGAGTAGCAGGCGGCCATGGTACTTTACTAGATTCACCATAGTATTTGCCCAAGTATTTAGAAGAGAGGCTTGAACACACAGCCGAGTATATAGGCCACAGTCTTAAATCTGAAGACTCCAGTGGCTGGTGTTTCTTTTCTGCAATGAAATAATTAGTGGGATCTGTTCACTTTTTCTCTCTTGATAGTGATCAGGTAGCCTGTAGTGGCTGTTCCTGAGGTTTCATAGTACAGTAAGTGTACAGGGCTAGTTTAGGTTGGGTGGGGCTAAACAGATTGCAGTGTCAGGGTAGGAGTTCCCTGCTTGCAGCTACTAAATTTGTCTATTCCAGGAGTAACTTCCGTGTACCCATACTGTTGTTGTTACTTGGGGTATCAGTCTTAAAAACTGGTGTTACCTGTGAAAGTCCATCTCAGGGTTGTTGTTAGTTACCATCGAGCCGATTCTGACTCATGGCGACTCCAGGTATGCAGAGTAGAACTGCTCCATAGGGTTTTAAAGGCTGTGACCTTTCGGAAGCAGATCACCAGGCCTGTCTCCCAAGGCGCCTCTGAGCGGGTTGAACATCTTAGGGTCCAACCCCATTGCCATCCAGTCAGTTCACATCTTAGGGTAGACCTCCACAAAACTACACCTAATTACAGAGTAGACTCTAAAAGCATTCTATTCTAAGTGATCAAGAAATCACATGATTCTAAGGGATTTTTTTAAAAAGTCAAGTGACCACTTTGCAAGTATAAGAAAATCTCAGACAGGTAACAGGAAGCAACATTAATCCACGAGGCCCCCCTTTGTTTATGGATAAAGTACACTGCGTTACATAGGCTTTTATGTTGTCTTCAGGTTTGCAGTGTGGCCTCATTCTATTTAAGAAGATTCCCTTATGGAAAATGGATTATTCACCGCCCTGGGGCAGTGTTCTTTCATGCCTTTGTTCCTGCCACTGTACTCTCCTGGAATACCTTACTATTAAGAGCCTTTCTTAAAATCTTCCACAAAACCTTTCCTGATCCCTCCAACTAAAACTGAGCTCTGCTTCTTGAGTTCTTACAGCACTTAATGGCACTTGGCCTTATAGAAAATAGAATTTATTTCCCCCTCTTAAAAGCCAGCAACTATGTCAACCTGTAACTCCTCTCTTTGCCTTTTCTCTGTAGCCACAAGGCAGTGCACATTGTAAATAGTCAACAGATATTCTCAGATGAGTAAGGGATAGAATTTGCATCTTCCTAGGCCAGTAAGTTTGTTCTCTATTTGTTGGAAATTTCCTTTGACTCCTGTATTATAAAGCCAAACTGAAACTCTTTAATACTCTTGGTACATTATCCTCTCCTGTCTACTGTATTTGTGATCACACTAGTGAGCTAAACCGTCTTTAAATCCAGCAACTTTGTTAATTATGGTGATTTTTCTTCTGGTGCCTCTACTCATCATCAAAGTTGTTACATTTTGTCCTTCGTGTCCATGTGTCCCTGTTGTCACCCACCCCACTTTGTTCCTCTCACTAAGCTCAAAGTTGATTCCCTTTTCCTGCTCAGTAATGTTGGGGGTGTGATTAATGTTTATAAAATTTGTAGCTATCTTGGATTGAACCGAGCCTTGAAAATGCCCTCTAGCCAAGCCAGTTCCAAGTGATTGGTTTTTAGGCATGCACCTAGTTTACTTTCGTTCACTGGAACTTCTAGGCTATACAGCATAAACCGAGTGTTATATTGTGCAGTTGTATTCATATATCAAACCAAAAATCCATTGCCGTTGAGTCGATTCTGACTCATAGCAACCCTCTAGGACAGAGTAGAACTGCCCCAAAGGGTTTCCAAGGAGCAACTGGTGGATTCGAACTGCCTACCTCTTGGTTAGCAGTGTAGCTCTTAACCACTGTGCCACCAGGGCTCCATTCATATATCGGTAATCTGTAATGTGCTTGAAAGGTAGGTATAAAGATAGGGACTGGCATGAAACTCCTTCATATGCCTGTTTACTTTTTTTTTTTTTTTTGGAAGTCATGGCATTTGGAAAGCTTACCTGTCTCTGTTCGGGATGAAAAAAAAACTCTTCCTTCTGCTGGGGTAGCTTTAACTGGGAAAGAGCTGCAAATGAAGTTAGAGTGTGATTTTCTATTTCAGACTCTTAAGTCAGTGACCCATAGCATCAACTAGGAGAGCTCAGGCCCCATTACTGTATTTTGGTAATTTTCAAACATGGGTCTTGACTTGTTTTTCAGCAACAGTGATACAAAACTACCCTCCCTAACAAAGAGAGTCAATAGATGAGAAGATGGCTGTGTTGTTTCTTTGTCTTTACTGCTCGACTAGTCTTTTAGAACAGTGAGAATCAAGGTAGGCATAGATAGAACCTACCCGTGGACTCTCTAAGGGCCAGGGACGCCAGGTTAAAAACCCCTAGAAGTTTTGTGCCTTTGACTCCAGGGAAGGATTGTGCTATTCGTCTGGAAAACTTGAGAACTGGTTCACAGAATAAATGTCTCAAAAAACTGCAAGGGAAATAAATTCTTCAGAAACTGGCTGGTGATTAAGAATCAGTCTTTTCCCAAGTCTGGCACAGGATTATCTTATTTGTAGGGTCACAAACATCTCCCTGCCTCCACAGCTTTACTCTAATATCCTAGTTTTAACCAGTTGGAAGCTTTGTGGTAAAGATTTATCAGCTTGAGTTGAAGAAATCCCATAAAAAATGTACTCAATGGGGTGGGGCTTGATTATAATTTGCTATGTTGGGTGTGGCAAGTTTGAGGGGAAATGTGTTTCCTCTAAAATAAATAAGACATAGAAAGCTGGCAGAAGGTTGAAGAAGTATATTTTGGCTCTCCTGAGTGCTCCCAGAATCCATCTAACACCTTAGGAGTTTGTACTGATTTTATATAATAGAGATAAAACACTTGTTTGTAATTCCCAGTTGTTTTTGAATGCTCCCCCCATCAAAACTGATATTAAAGCCCTAATATTATTGCTCTTCTTTCTTGCTAGACCTCCATTCCCTCTCTCTCCCGTTCCTGTCTCTGTGTTACTACAGTCTAGAAGACCAAACTGGACAATGGGTTTTGCTCACTATAATGACATGATCTCCATTGACCTCCATTGTATGTACTTTAATGCATGATGACATATCTTGTATGATGAGTTGTAGCTGATGGCTGGTTTATGAGTTAACTAGTGTCTGGCAGGTTTGGTGACTCTGGATCTAGAAAACAATGCAGAGGGATGAAAGAGCTAGTGATAAAGGATCTGGATGGAACCAGAAGAATCAGCAGAAAGTGATTTGGCCTGAAAAGGAAAAAGACTTTGATGATGGCATAGGGACTAAAATCATCCTAAGAAAATACTAGACTTGAGGACGTAAGAAAGACTTTTCAGATCAAATTAGGAAATGAGGAAGCTGGATTAGATGCAGCTGGATTCTGCATCTAATCTATGGACTCTAATTATCTAAAAGTTTGTCTCTATTATTCTCACTGTCTTTAGTAAAATATTGTCAGCACTCAAAGTAACTGAACTAGTTGAAGTTTCCCTCCACTGCCCTCCCAGAACAGTGAAATTGCATCATTTACTTTGTATTTAACACAAACTACCTAATGCCATCTGATTGTAGGCTCTTTGAGGGAAATGACGTAACTTGTTCAACTTTGTATTTGGACGTTACCTTAGAATGACTTAGGGTGCTAGTACTAAATCCATATGTTAAATATTCAGTGACTGTGTTGACTGACTCTGGGGAAAGAAATAGGAGAAAGCCCCACAAAGCACAAGAAAAAGTGCACAAACCCTTAGCTAGAGGCAAGTAATAAGCTTGCTAGCTGGAATGCTGCTCCATTTGTTCATTCATTTATTTTGAAATACAGGGTCTGACCAAAATTAGGGATATGTATCAATTTATGATCCATGTAGTACTGCATCCCAGAACCTGAGAACAAAAAAATTCGGGGGTGGGGGGAGGGAGGGCAGGTTCTCTAAATTATTGGTGGCCAGTATTCTGAGTTTGATGTGGTGTGGTCTCCTTTCCAGATTTCTCCAGGATGTCCAAAGCTATTTATAGTTTTTGCTGACAGTGTAAATTTTTTCGTAGTAAAGCTGTTTATTCGGTAGTACTTCATTCTGAGGAAATTTTTTTTTTGTGGTTAGCCAACTGAAAAAGATATCCTAATGTTTCTTCTCACGTGGGCTGCCTATCACCTGAGGTTTTCACGGGCCTCCAGTTTCCTGTTCTTGGGCTCGATTGTTGACTGTGTGTGCTGGCATCCGTCTTGTCAGCGTCTTGCACATTTAAGGAAGAGGAACTGGCAGTGTGATGACACATCTAAACGTTCACCATACAGTGAGTTACTGCTTTTGTCTCTCTTGGACTAGATTCGCCTATTGCTCTCAGCTGTGTTTGCGTGTTGCACATAGCATAACTGCTCTGAAATTTGAGATGGCTCTTACCTGACTACATATATCCAAGTATAATTCCTGAGAAGGAGTTTTGTTTACTTAGATTTAAAAAAAAAAAAAAAAAAAACTAGTAACTTACAAATAGTGAAAATCTTTGAACACTTTTCTCCTCTTCCCACTGTTATTTGCTTCTCTGAGGTCTGATTAAAGACTACTACCCAGAGTTCAACCCAGGAAAAAGTTGATGTGTTTCTGAGACTTTTCCTAGAAAACGGAATTCTGGGTTTCTCTGGTTTTCCTAAAGGATCTGTGTACATAGATCGGGTTTCTGAAAAACTAATCCGAATGGAGCTCAGATGATGGGCTGCAGTGGTTGGGACAAGCTCTTGCAGAGCAGGTTAGGTGGTATGTGTGTGGCAAAGGGTAAGGCTGGGGCTGCCTCCTTGTCTTCAGCTTCCTGCTTCCAGGTAAGCTATTGCTTGCTTTAAGGAGCTTGTGATTAAAGCCTGTTACCCAAGTGTTGCACCCAGAAGTATAATCCTATAATAGCGAATCAGTAGACTTTGTAGAGAAATTAACCACTGGACATCCAGCCCACAACCAAGCTCCTTTTGTATACAAAGCACATTTGTCAGAGCATTTGTAGATAAAACCTAGCTGAGTTCCACTGGCATTTAATTCCTTTCTAAGCTTGGGTGGTCTTGTAGTAATTGCAGTCAGGTGTTGGCTTCATAGTTTTGTTCCTCCATCACAGAGCCAGGGCTTTGCTAGGCAGTGTGAGCTTTTGGAATGGTGGACAAGAATCTTCTTAACTCTTCTCACCTAATGGGTGTAGACCTGTGAGTGGAGGTCTGGATCCCATTTAGGATGCAAACCTAAAGAGGAGGGTCCCCTAGGAGGGTGAGTAGCTATTTTTCTGTGGTGACAGTTTGGTGCAATAACTACAGATCCTTTGAAGGCAAGCAACTAGGTGTTATTATTTTCAGCCTTATCTGTGAGGCTAGTGAGGTTCTGGGTAAAGGGTGATAATGAAGTGGGAGGACAAAGAATAGATTTCATTTCAGCAATTAACTGGTCTTTAGAGTTGGGGACAGGGTGGGGGTTGTTTAGCTGTATCTTATTTCATTCAATATTTGATTGTAGAAGTTAAACTGTAAGAGGAATAAATCGTCAACACCCTTCCTGTCTGTGTTTGCTTGTAGTGTCTAACACCACAGGGAGATCTCTGCCCCCTGGGGCTGAGAGGCCCCCACCTTTCCCCAAGCTGAAGCTGCAGGGTATTGAGGTACCAGCCAGATGTCTTCCCACAAAGGACCTGTGGTGGCACAGGGCAATGGGACACCTGCCAGTAACAGTGAAGCTGACACGGTGGAACTGGCTGAACTGGGACCCCTGCTAGAAGAGAAGGGCAAACGGGCAATCACCAATCCAACCAAAGTAAGTCATCTTCCCAGGAGTCATTCCCTTGACCAGTCTCTCTCCTTAGGCCTCTGGCAGTCTCTGTGTTTCAGAATATCTCACCATCCTCCCAAAAGGAGGAACCATAGCACCCTGGGAACATCCCTATCCAAGTTCTTATCATACTATGTTTGTTTTCCCCTCTGTAAGCTTTTGTGAGTTCACTCATCTCTGTAACCCCAATGCTTAGCACAAGGCCAGAAATCCTATAAGTATGTAATCAGTAAATATCTGACTGAGAAAGAAGCCATCAGGTTTAGGTAGAACAAACAAACAAAAATCCCTATAGCTTTAACAAGGTTGAAGTCTCTCTCACATAAGAGAATTCTGGAAGTTATCAATCCAAGGCTGATATGGAGGCTCCACTACTGGCAGGGATCCGGGCTCCTTCTGTCTTGCTCCTCTGTCATTCTTAATATGCTGCCCATCATACCCTCGTTCTAGCCACTCTGGAGGACGAAGGGGGAGGAAGGAGAAGGGCTTGCCTTTTCCGTTTCAGAGTACCTCCCGACCCTTCCATTTATATCTCACAGGCCAGAACTCAGCCACGCAGCCATATTCAGCTGCAGTGGAGGTTAGGAAATACAGTCTTCTCGCTGGGCACAAATCTAAGAGGGACCAGTTATTTACCAGGGACCATCAACAGGAGAGAGAATAGCCCAGAGAAGGAACTGAACTGTCAGGCTTGCCATCTGCATAGGGTGGTGCCTTGGGACAGAGAGAAAAGCTCCCTCCTTGATAGGCAAGCCGCTCTCCAGTGTGCACGCTGATGTCAAGGCTCCTTTGGGCACAGGAGTCAGTGCTGCATCTTTCCATGGAACCAGTTCTAGAGCCCTGATAACTCCTGGGAGCTCCTATGGATACAAAGTTTCAAGTCACTGTAGCTTCCCCAGAGTCCGTTTCTAGAGAGCTATTAACAAAATTAAATTGTTAAGGGAATTTCTGAGACTCAGTGTCTTTTTTATTGTTTTGAGAATTCAGTGACCTGGAAGAGGGAAATAGTTGGAAAATTGGGGGAAAGTTGAGAACACTGTCCTAGAGAAAAGGACAGGCCATTCAGACGTAAAGCACGCTTAGGACAGGTGTGCTAATTCTGTGTCCCTCAGATGCCAGTCTTGGTCTGAGTGTCTCCTGTGTGCTGAATAGAGCTTTCACTCCAGCATTTACAGAGTTATTAGTAAACTTCCATCTATACTGTTGTAAGCTCAGTCAAGTGTTTTTTGGAGAAAAGGCCACATGACCCTATGTTGGAGAGACAGTGTTGAGTTGCGTTTCTCTGGAGCTCTCTGACCTTGGATAATACTGTTTACGGGATGACTGCTAGGGTTGGTTGGTTGGTTGGTTTCTCCTACAGACTGAAGAAGAGCAAACATGCCCAGTGCCCCAGGAAGAAGAGGAGGAGGTGCGGGTACTGACGCTTCCCCTGCAAGCCCACCACGCCATGGAGAAGATGGAGGAGTTTGTGTATAAGGTGCAGCCTAAGAGCTTCTGTCCTGGAAAGGGGAGGGAAGCAGGGTGCTGGGATATTCCCAGCAGGCAAGGCTCCCCATTCAGAGCATGCGTTGTGTTGACAAGCTTTTATAGCTGTGGATGGGATTGTGTTTTGCTGAAGGTGAAATAAATCAGGTGGAAGGCTGGCTAAACTTATACTGCTTGCTGTGCTAGGCATTGTTCAAAACATACTCAAAAAACGGGTTCTTAACATTTGTACCATGGATCCCTTTGGCAATCATCAAAATATTTACATGTGATATAGTAATATGGGCTCCTAAATTAACACATTAAATATGCATTAATGATAAGACCTAGCATATTTTATTACAAACAGTATTTCGACGTATCTGCAAAACTCTGATGTGGTATGAAAATACCTGTGATTTCTCTGAGTGACAAACTCACAAGTTCTACTAATACTACTGTGGTTTGTTGTGTACATTTATAGTTGAGGGAAATGCTAAATTTTAGTCAGTAGTGAATGAAAATTTTTTTTTCCATCCGAGTTTCCATCCACTCCCTGGATTGTGTCCATTGCCCATGGATCCTAGGTTAAGAACCCCCACCTAAAACAACATAGTCCCAGCCTAGTAAGAGCTTAGAATCTAACTGGGGAAACGGCTAGAACAGGGAGCAAGCAGAATCTCCTGGAGGAAAGGGCAAAGGCGGAATCTGCACATTCTTTTAAATCGTAATTTACAACACAATTATACAATCTATAATTTCCATTTCTTTGTTTTCATTCACTATTTACTTAATTTTGAAATTTCAGGTAGTTTAAAGGAAGTCATGCCATATTTTCTTAAAGGTTGAAAAACACTTATCTAAAGCACATCCAGATAAACTAACATGATACAAGGACAAACGTATTTTTTTTAAAAAGTAAAAATATGAGTCAGTCCTCTGCTAGCCTCATTCATGCTGTGTCTTGAATACCTCCAGGGCCAGGCTGGTTCCCCACTATTACCTAGACTATCCAAAGCCTGATTAACATCCTAGACTGGCTGTCTTTCACCCCTTGTCCTTGGGGAAGCTAGTATTCTCCAGGCCCTTGCCTGGAGAGAGTGTATATGTTCTAGGTCTGGGAGGGACGTTGGAGAGTCATCCCGTATGATGTGCTCCCTGACTGGCTGAAGGACAATGACTACCTGCTGCATGGCCATAGACCACCCATGCCCTCCTTTCGGGCTTGCTTCAAGAGCATCTTCCGCATCCATACAGAAACTGGCAACATCTGGACCCATCTGCTTGGTGAGTGATTGGGATGGGGAACAATCCAATTTCTTGTTTCTTTAAATGCCAAGGGAATATATATACATATATATATATGTATATGTATATATATATATATGTATATGTATGGAAATATATATATGGGAAGGAAGAACAACAAAGTTGCTCTGATGGCTTGCTAGCTGGAGTTGTGCCTTTAAATTACCAGTGAACTTGGTTGACCTTGATCACTGATCTGTAAGACTAGGGCAGAAGGACTGGAAGAATTTGGAACTGGATGTTCTCTTGTGATCCCTTGCAGAACTGTTCTAGATGGAGGCAATTTCTTCTACTTTATAACTTCCCATTGTAAAAACAAAATGCCAGTATTTCAAAAAATTGTCTTTTTGTCTGGGTTTATATAGGACTGGTGCCATTTCCTCCTAAAATTTTAGACTGCAGTTACCACAGCTAAATCCTGTAGCTCACTGATTTAATACCATCAGTTATCTGACACTGTCAAAAAACACACATTTTCTGTCTCCTCACAGGCTTTTTTTCCCCCTCTCTCCCCATAGGTTTTGTGCTGTTTCTCTTTTTAGGAATCTTGACCATGCTCAGACCAAATATGTACTTCATGGCTCCTCTACAGGAGAAGGTGGTTTTTGGGATGTTCTTTCTGGGTGCAGTGCTCTGCCTCAGCTTCTCCTGGCTCTTCCACACCGTCTATTGTCATTCAGAGAAAGTCTCTCGGACTTTTTCCAAGTGAGTCAAAAACTATCAGTAGGACAAAACCATGCACTATTGTGACTCCAGTGCTGACTGGGTGCTGGGTATGCTAATAACTTGTAAAGATTCCCTGATATGCCAGAGGAGTGGCTTTCTGTTTTGTGGGTATAGTAAGGTGATGAAACTTTTCTCTTAAATCCTTCATGAGAAAAACTCACTGCAGCCTTGTCAGTAGCTGGAACCAATTGTGGAATATTTTTTCTACCTGCAGCAGTACAAAGTTGTGACTCATCCTTTGTGAAACTTAGATGCCACCGGGCTGCTTTCCAAGACTTTGTACCCAATATTAGCTTACCTTCCTGTTGGCCCAAGCCAAAGCAGGCCATGGTAAAGTATTCTGTGCTTCCTTCTGCTAGTGATCCTACCCACTCATCAAGTAAAGCTTATCTCTGCTGCCCACATGTTGCTGGAAGCCCCAGATATCCTCGTATAATGTGTTTTCCGTTCCCCAGCTCTGAGCCTGGGTTCTTACTTGTTTGCTTGTGGTCTCCTCCTTGCCCCCCTTCCACCCATTGTTGGTTTGGTTGTGATGGTGGTAGGTTGTTTTTGTTCTCCAATAACACCAGTAACTAAAAAAAGTTAACTAAAACAGAACAAGCTAAAGTATCCCTTGAGGACGTATAGGTCAATTGGCATAACATAGTTCATAATGAAAATGTTCTACATCCTACTTTGGTTAGTAGCATCTGGGGTCTTAAAAGCTTGCAAGTGGCCATCTAAGATACATCTATTGGTCCTATCCCATCCAGAGCAAAGGAGAATGAAGAAAACCAAAGATACAAGGAAAATATTAGTCCAAAGGACTAATGGACCACATGAACCACAGCCTCCACCAGCCTGAGCCCAGAGGAACTAGATGGTGCCTAGCTACCACCACAGACTGCTCTGACAAGGATCACAATAGCGGGTCCCAGAGCAGGAAAAAAATGTAGAACAAAATTCAGATTCACAAAAAAAGACCAGTCTTACTGGTCTGACAAGAGACTGGTGGAACCCCTGAGACTACGGCCCCTGGACACCCTGCTAACTCAGAACTAAAGCCACTCCCGAAGTCCGCCTTTCAGCCAAAGATTAGACAGTCTTATAAAACAAACAATAACAACACGTGAGGATTGTGCTTCTTAGTTCAATCAAGTATACAAGACCAAATGGGCAACGCTTGCCCAAAAGCAAAGATGAGAAGGCAGGAAGGGACGGGAAAACTGGACGAATGGACAAGGACACGAATGGACATGAATCCAGGGTGGAAAGGGAAGGGGGGAAAGTGCTGATGCATTGCAGGGATTGCAACTAATGTCACAAAACAATTTGTGTATAAATTTTTGAATGAGAAACTTAATTTGCGCTGCAAACTTACATAAAACACACACACAAAAGGTTTTCTAAATAAAGTTCCCCTTGATAATATTCCCAATATAAGTATTGCTTTTAGAACTCAACCTATTCAAAGCTGGAGAATATGCAGAGTCCTTCCCAAGTGTGTTGCTGGGAACCAGCTGGATCGGGACAGAACTCCTAAATTTAAGTATCCACCAGAGGAATGTAGCTGTTCACAAGTAAGGGAAAGGGATGAGGTTCTGTCATCAGGGAGTCTTAGAGACTTTTCCACTGTAAAACAGAAGTGATTGACCTTGTGGAATTTCAATCCAGGACACAGGATAGACTGTATGAGAGAGGGGGTAAGGGGAAGAAGCTGGAGATGGTTAAATCTGGGAGCAGGTAGAGAACAAAAACTGTTAATTGAGCTATAGCAATTCTTCATTTTGCCCACTGATTTGTTTCATCTTTGTTGCTGTTTTGTAGACTGGACTATTCAGGGATCGCTCTACTGATTATGGGGAGCTTTGTCCCCTGGCTCTATTACTCCTTCTACTGCTCCCCACAACCACGGCTCATCTACCTCTCCATCGTCTGTGTCCTGGGCATTTCTGCCATCATCGTGGCACAGTGGGACCGGTTTGCCACTCCTAAGCACCGGCAGACAAGAGCAGGTGGGTAAGAGGACATAGTATGCACCTCAGAGGGGTCTTTGGACCTTAGGCCCAAGAGGCTCAACCCTGGGGCCTAAGGTTTGTCACCCAAACCCTGATTTATGTTTGGAACTTTCAAAATAATGTGGATCTGCAAAGGTCATTTTCCCCAAAGTTTCATACTACTTCAGAAGAATGCAAATAGGATAGATCATTACCCAACTGGTCAGTTAACTACAGGCCTAGATATGACTGCTCTTGTCATACTTGGTTTAAGACAGTTAAGAATATGGCAGGCACAGTCATTTTTAGTAAATAAAGCCCTCAGCACTCCAACCAAGCAGTGAAAATGAAAACACCCAGATTTATCGACTAAGGGATTGGAAGGCTTGGTTTGGTGAAAAAGTACCTTAAGCATAAACACCAGTAACAGCTGATGTAATAGCTCTGAGCATGAACATCTTTATTTGTGTCGTCTTCTCTGGGCACTTATTTTAAGTTTTGATTACTTGCAACAACACCACCAATTACCACTAGTCTTCAGTCTCTTTAAAAACCGATGCCATGGAGTCGATTTCAACTCAGAGGACCCTATAGGACAGTAGAACTGCTCCATAGGGTTTCCAGGGAGCGGCTGGTGGATTCGAACTGCTGACCTTTTGGTCAGCAACCGAGTTCTTAACCACTGAGCTACCAGGACTCCTCAGTCCCTTTAGACTTCTTAAATCCACGCTTTAACCTTCAGTAAACAGAATTAAATATTTACCAAGTACCAACCATGTGCCAGGCACTGTGCTTAAACAAGGGTACCTACAGAGATAGAGAAGGTAGTCCCTGCCCTCTAGTTAAGTATAGTGTAGTTATGTGTAGGTAGTGGTGTTGAGACTGGTATCCATTCTTCCCTTGCTGTTGCTTTATTTGTGTGTCCCAGCAGCCACAGACAACTTCTAAGCTGGATTTATCTATCTACTCAGGAGGTCAGAGTCCTGGTTACTTAAGTCTTGTATGAGCTTAATGGGAAACCTGTCCTCTCCTTCTGTGGCTTGAGAACCAACTGAAGCCTTGAAACTTAGGTTCTGTACCTAAGCCAGTCATCAGAAGGTTTGACATACAATTTTCACCTATACTTCTTAACAGATAGTGAAGAATGTGAGATTTGTTCTTGGTGTTCCTTAAAAGTTAATAGCTACATAAGCACTTACACAGTCTTTTCCCCATTCTGGTTGTGGAAGAGATATCTGCTGGCTATTGTCCATCTGATGGCTAAATTTCCTAAATACGTACTATTCACCAAAAAACAACTAATTATCATAAAGATTTGGATTTCAGAGAAAGGCAAGCGTACCTTGCACGTAATGGCTGTTTCCTTCCCTGACAGTCTTATGTCTGCTTTGTTCAGGAGTGTTCCTGGGACTTGGCTTGAGTGGTGTTGTGCCCACCATGCACTTTACTATCGCTGAGGGCTTTGTCAAGGCCACCACAGTGGGCCAGATGGGCTGGTTCTTCCTTATGGCTGTGATGTACATCACCGGAGCTGGCCTGTATGCTGCTCGAATTCCTGAGCGCTTCTTTCCTGGGAAGTTTGACATATGGGTAAGGACTTCCTCTTCCCGCAGGGCCTGTGATTGCGTGTGACTGACGCAAAGTTAAAGGTCTGAGTAAAAGCTGGTAAGAGACATAGGAATCATTGAGTGTTTGGGGCTACATATATGTACATAGGGAAAAAAAGAGAAAAATTGAGTATCTTTGGGAAAGACTGTGTTTTTTAAATTTTCACAACAAATGTATCACTTTTATGATATAAAAAACATTTTTAAAGAGAAACTAGAAGAGGCAGATGCTTTCTCCTGCTTACTTCTAGTCCCTCTTTGCCATTATCCTAAAGGCTCTTCTCCTTTTGTTCTTGCAGTTCCAGTCTCATCAGATTTTTCATGTCCTGGTGGTGGCAGCAGCCTTTGTACACTTCTATGGGGTCTCCAACCTTCAGGAATTCCGTTATGGCCTAGAAGGTGGCTGTACTGATGACTCCCTTCTCTGAACCTTCCCACCAGAGGGGTGGAGGAGGAACTTCCCAAGTGCTTTTAAAAATAACTTCTTTGCTGAAGTGAGAGGAAGAGTCTGAGTTGTCTGTTTCTAGAAGAAACCTCTTAAGAGAATTCAGTACCAACCAAGCTTCAGCTCTCCTTCACACCCACTGGACAATGAACTTTCCATTTCCATTTCCCTAGCTGGGAAGGGAGGGGATGGTCTACCTTAGCCATCCCCCTCCTCAGCAAGGCACCTTGTCCCCTCACAGAGACAGTACTCTGAAGCTCATGTTGGGATTTTACCCCCTCTTCCAACCGTTTTGGGAAAAAATGATGGACTGGGACTCTTCAGAAATTCTGTTTCTGGAAGAAAATGTCCTTCCCTTACCCCCATCCTTTCTTTGTAACCTGGCTTACAGTGGGCCACCCATTTTTGTAGCACACTTTTCAAAAACAATTATAACCTGGTCCCATCTTTCTAGGGCCTGGATCTGCTTACACAGCAGGAAGAACAAAGCCACCAACTTTTACATAGCCCGGCTAATCATGGAAGTGGTTCAGGCTTCAAATAACTTGAGTTTTAATTTTTTTTTTTTTTCTTGGCAGAGTAATGTAAAATTAAAATGGGAAAAGATATTTAATATTTAATACTAAGCTTTAAAAAGAAACCTGCTATCGTTGCTATGTATCTTGATGCGAAGACTATGATGATAATAAAAGTACAGAGACACTTGACATTCAGAGATTTAACGTGTGGTCTCAACTATTTGTACACAACTCCAAAGGTCTAAAACCTGTGATAATTTCAGTTCCTGCTGAGGCATAAATTTGAATCGCAGGCACTGATAGGCTGTATATGTTGGCCAGTGAATGAACCTAACTGAATTTCTAACATCTCAATACAGCTTTATTTTTCTCTACTTATTGCACAGGCATTTTATGAGGAAAACTAGTATGCTATAGTGGTGTTAAATAATCAGAAGGTTCTCAAAGGTGTGGGATATATCCATTATGAATATCAAAGATCTATCAGGTAATCGATCTGCTTAGGGTTGTCTCATAAAGGGGTCATTCAATGCCTTTCTGTGCCTCTCTGAATTGTATTACTCAATGTGACGTGAGTTCTGTTCATTGGATAGCGTAAGGTCCAGCAGTAATCATTTCTCAGTAACATAGGCAGTTGAGAGTCTTCTGGGGTAATAAACTTGGATTCATGTCAACAGTCAAGTTTGTACAACTGGAATAGCAAATGATCCTTTTAAAAAATAATCCAACGAGGCCAACAGGAAAAGTTTCTCAGCTTCAAGTGGTAATTGGGGAAATGTAAATTAAAACCACAATGATATACCAGCCAGAATGGCAGAAATGAAAAACCCTAATAATACTAAGTTTAGGTACAGATGTAGAAGTATACATTGGTAGAACCACTTTGTGCTGATAATGTATATAGTATGTGTACATGTTACAACATTCAAACATTTCACGAGATGCATCTGATAGCTATCCCAGGTTACTTCATTAAAAAATAATATGCTGGTTCTGACCCACTGAATTGTTTTCATAGCTCATTAATGGGTCACACTCACAACTTGAAAAACACATTTTGAGAAACTTATACCAAAAGGTTCATTGCAACTGTTTGTAGTAGCAAAATACTGCAAACAACCTAAGTGTCCAAAGCTGCTGAATGGGAAAATAAGTCTTGGTTTATTCATATAATGGAACATTAACCAGGAAAATGAATGAATTACAGTGACAACAACATGGTTGAATCTGAGAAATAAGCTTCGGGGGAGGAGGCAGCTTACAGAAGAATGCATATGGTATGACTGCATTTATGTGAAGTTCAGAAATTGGCAAAACTAAAGATAGTTTTTTAATATCTAATATTTAATACAAAACAATTTTAAATTAAAAAAAAAAACTTTCAGAAACAGGATAAGTCACCAGCTGGAGCTGAGTAGCAATTGCCCTTTATAAACGGATTGTGCTGCCTACCTAGCCTGTTTCACCCACTGGAGTCAACTGCATGGCCCCTGAAGGCATCTGAGTTTGCAACTAGTAGCAAAGAAATAGAAGGAAGCTTAGGGACCGCATCTGATCCAATTCAGTAGCTGAAGCCTAGTGTCTGTGTTTATTTTTCAGTAGGAGACAGGACCAGGGAAAGTGAATCTTAAGAATAACATTTATTGAGCACCTGCTTTGGACTTTTCATATGTCATTTTATATTTTAGATCTTTAAACCTATAAAGTAGGTAGCAGTATCCCCATTCCACATGTGACAAAAATTAAGGCCCAAGAAGATCAAGGATATTTCCCAAGATGGCATACAAGATTGGAGCCAGATCATTCGAACTTAAGCCTCATGTGCAAAAGTCTCAGATCACACAAAATTCCTTTTGCTCCTGATTTCATATCTGACTTTGTCCTTATCAAAACTGCTAACTAGCAGCAAGTTGCCTTCCTTCTCTAACCTATCTAGTTCATTCATTCACTTCCTAAATACTTACTGAGGACCTGCTATGTGCCAGGTACCATAGGAGAAAAATGATGTGACAAAAATGCTGATGAGCTGTAATTAAAGGAAGACCAAGAACAGAAGCTAAGAATTTGACTCTACCTCTTTCAGTAAATAAAAAATTGGGTGATTAACGGCTATCTCTACGCCATCCATTTTATTTTATTTTTTTTATTTTTTCCCATACACAAATTTATACATACATTGTTATGTGACTCTAATTGCTCTCCCCATACTGTGACAGCACACTCCTCCTTTCCACCCGATTCCCCATGTCCATTCAACCAGCTGCTGACCCTCTCTGCCTTCCCATCTCCCCTCTGGACAGAAGCTGCCCATTTAGTCTCTTGTATCTACTTGAGCTAAGAGGCACACTTCTCATGAGTATCACTTTATGTCCCACAGTCCAGTCCAATCCCTATCTGAAGAGTTGGCCTTGGAAATTGTTTTAGTTCTGAGCTGATAGAGAAGCCAGGGGCCATGCTTTCCGGGGTTCTTCCAGTCTCAGACCATTAAGTCTGGTCTTCTTACTAGAATTTGAGTTCTGTACCCCACCTTTCTCCTGCTCCATCAGGGACTCTGTTGTGTTCCCTGTCAGGGCAGTCATTGATGGTAGCTGGGCACCATCTAGTTCTGGTCTCAGGCTGATGAAGTCTCTGGTTTATGTGGTCTATTCTGTCTCTTGGGCTAATACTTTCCTTGTGTCTTTGGTGTTCGTCATTCTCCTCTACTCCAGGTTGTTGGGACCAATTTATGCATCTTAGATGGCCACTTGCAAGCTTTTAAGACCCCAGATGGCACTCACCAAAGTAGGATGCAGAACATTTTGTTAATAAGCTTTGTTATGACAGTTGACCTAGATGTCCCCTGAAAGCATGGTCCCCAGACCTCTACTCCTGCTACTCTGTCCTTCGAAGTGTTTGTATTCAGGAAACTTCTTAGCTTTGGTTTAGTCCAGTTGTGCTGACTTCCCCTGTAGTGTATGCTGTCCTTCCCTTCACCTAAGATAATTCTTATCTACTATCTAGTTAGTAAGTAACCCTCACCCTCCCTCCCCAACCACATAACCATCAAAGAATGTTTTCTTCTGTGTTTAAACCTTTTCTTGAGTTCTTATAATAGTGGTCTTATACAATATTTGCACTTCTGTGACTGACTAAATTGATTCAGCATAATGACCTCCAGCTTCCTCCATGTTATGTTTCACGGCTTCATCGTTGTTCTGCATCGTTGCATAGTATTCCATTGTGTGGATATACCATAATTTGTTTATCCATTTGTCCGTTGCTGGGCACCTAGGTTGTTTCCATCTTTTTGCTATTTTGAACAGTGCTGCAGTGAACATGGGTGTGCATATATCTATTCGGGTGACGGCTCTTATTTCTCTAGGATATATTCCAAGGAGCGGGATAGCTGGATCATATGGTACTTCTATTTCTAGCTTTTTAAGGAAGCACCAAATCGATTTCCAAACTGGTTGTACCATTTTATATTCCCACCAACAGTGTATAAGTGTTCCAGTCTCCACAACCTGTCCAGAATTTATTTATTTATTTATTTTTGGATTGAAAAAATACCCTTGTTGGGGTGAGATGATATCTCATTGTAGTTTTGATCTGCATTTCTCTAATGGCTAATGATTGTGAGCATTTCTTCATGTGTCTGTTAGCCACCTGAATATCTTCTTTGGCGAAGTGCCTGTTCATATCCTTTGCCCATTTTTTAACTGGGTTATTTGTCTTTTCGTTGTTAAGGTTTTGCAGTATCTTG
>NW_004443971.1:13252934-13296863 GCF_000243295.1 Trichechus manatus latirostris
GTGTATAGATCTTTTACATCTCTGGTTAGATTTATTCCTAAGTATTTTATCTTCTTGGGGGCTATTGTAAATGGTATTGATTTGGTGATTTCCTCTTCGAGGTTCTCTTTGTTGGTGTAAAGGAATCTAACTGATTTTTGTATGTTTATCTTGTATCCTGAAATTTTGCTGAAATCTTCTATTAGTTCCAGTAGTTTTCTTGTGAATTCTTTGGGCTTTTCTGTGTATAAGATCATATCATCTGCAAACAGAGATACTTTGACTTCTTCCCTACCAATTTGGATGCCCCTTATTTCTTTTGCTAGCCTAACTGCTCTGGCTAGGACCTCCAGCACAATGTTGAGTAAGAGTAGTGATAAAGGGCATCCTTGTCTTGTTCCCGTTCTCAAGGGGAATGTTTACAAAGTCTCTCCATTTAGGATGATGTTGGCTATTGGCTTTGTATAAGTGCCCTTAATTATATTGAGGACTTTCCCTTCTATTCCTATTTTGTTGAGAGTTTTTATCATGAATGGGTATCGGACTTTGTCAAATGCCTTTTCTGCATCGACTGATAAGATCAAGTGGTTCTTGTTTTTTGTTTTATTTATATGATGGATTACATTGATTGTTTTTCTAATGTTGAACCATCCCTGCGTACCTGGTATAAATCCCACTTGATAATGGTGAATTATTTTTTTGATATATTGCTGAATTCTATTGGCTAGAATATTGTTGAGGATTTTTGTCTATGCCATCCATTGTAAATAAATAAAAATAGAACTTTGGAAACCTTAGTAAATTCTTAAAGTATTACAAACGGATAAGAACCAAAGAAATTCTTTAATGCCTTGTGTGTTTGTCTGGGTCCTCGGAGACGCATTCGCCAGGACAAAATTAAATGTGCAAGGATTTTATTAGGGTAAATGACTATATGCATGTATGTAAAGGAAAATAAGGGAGCAGGACAAGGCTGAGAAAGACATCAGACCGCAGGATGCAAATCTGACCCCTGTGAAGAAGCAGAGAGATGGTGGGGAGAAGCATCCTAGACTGCCCTGCAATCTAAGGAAAGTTCAGCAAAGCCCTTTGTTTGTGGAAATCCTTGGTCCAAAGTCTAATGACAAAAGAGTCCCGTCTCCCAGAAAAGGGTCTGCTGGACAATCTCTGATGTTCTAGTAAGGGGCGGGGACCAGCTCTTACGAGGCGAGGCGTGGCCTCAGCCTTGGCCCAAATTCAGCCACGAATTTCAGAGCAGTAACTGGGGCCCTCAGTTCATTACACACTGTACGCAATGGAGAGGTGCGTCCTCGCATCTGCCACACCCTGGCATGCAAAAATGCAATATATTCTGCCTGACTGGTTTACAGGTTCGACTTGATCTTGAGTTTTAAGGCAAATTCCCTGTTTTCCCTCACTAAAACTTTTCAGTAGCTGTGAACACAGAATCACCACCTCAGGTATCTAAACCATAAAGTCAGTATGATTTATGGGACCTAGCAGATGGACTCACCTTATCAGGACCCAACCCTCCAGAAGGGACTTGAGAAACTCAGAATCTAAGTTTGGGCTATAGGGTATTGGGTCAGATATCCAAATGCCTGAAAAGAATATTCTGGTAGAGAAAAATTTGAATGCTGTTTCAAAAAACAGGTTTATTAAGGGTTAAAAAACAATTGCAATTGGGGAACTAGGTAGCCCATTGAAAATGGAACCAGGTATCCTGGGGCAGTTTTGTTATACAAAGTATTCTTACAGGGTCAAAAAAGGAACCAAACCAAAGGGAGGGCAATTACACAAAAATCAATGAATATTATAATACTCACACACTGATTGGTTACTGATTATTAGTAGTACAGTTAGTGATTACAGATAGTTTCACAGGTTGCTTAGATCATGGTCACAAAGGCGCCCTGGTGGCATAGTAGTTAAGAGCTCAGCTGCTAACCAAAAGGTCGGCAGCTGGAATCCACCAGGTGCTTCTTGGAAACCCTGTGGGGCAGTTCTACTCTGTCTTACAGGGTCGCTATGAGTCGGAATCGACTCAGCGGCAATGGGTTTGGTTTAGTTTATCTTGCAAAAATACTTTGTTGGCAACAGCACCCAGACAGCACTCTTCCTGAATACATGTATTTTGAGGGATACAGATGGTCACTTGGTTAAGACCCCCTGAAGCATATGGTTTCACATCCTGGTTTTGACCACCGAGGAAAAACATGTTTTTTTCAAAAAGCATTTAGCTATTAGTCTAGAATCCCGATTAAAATTAAATAGCATGGTCAACATATTATGCCTCTATCTCACTGACTGCCCTCCAAGTTGTCTTTTCCTGAGACATTGTTGTATAGGAAGGACAGTGACCCCCTGATTTAAAGACCCAATATGTGCCAGAACTGTACTCCTGCAGAAAACAGTCAGGAGAACGCTGAACTGGTTCCCTCAGTGTGTTGACTCTTCCTAGCAGCCTGTCCGTCTTTAATTCTCTAGAAAGCCTCTTTTGTTAAGTTTCCTCTCATATTTGGAAAACTTCTTGACTTAGCAGACAGGAATGAGGCAATATCATTAAAGTGCTTTTTGTATTCAGAGAATAAGGGATGACTTTTTATTTAAACTGTACATATTTTTAATTCACAGGATTCAAAATTACAAAGGCCCAACAAGATAATAGAGGCAATGTCTCCCACCCTGTCTCCCAGCCACTGGATTCCTCTCCCCAAAGCAACCAATGTTACTACTTTGTTTTATATCTTTCCAAATACATTTTATATATATACAAGCAAATATGGAGTCCCTGGGTGGTGCAAACGGCAACCGTTGCAACCCACCCAGAGATGCTTCAAAGATAAGCCTAGCCTTGAAAACTTTACGGAGCACAGATAATTTTTAAACTTCACACCAAAAATATTCCCTTAAGTTTTCTTAAAACCAAACAAAAGTTTAGCTTAACTAGTAAAAAATGTCTGCTTTGAGCAGTATGCTTTTGTAAGAACTATCTATACAGGATCAAATTGACAACAGTAACTTCAAAGATTAGATAGAAACCTTAGAAGGCAGTGAGTTTATGCGGGAGCAACAACTCAGAAAAGGAGGGTGAAAATGGCTGCTCAACTCAAAGAATATCATCAATGTCATTGAACTGTATATGTAGAAACTATTGTAATTGATGTATGTTTACCTAGAAGGTAAAACATACTCCTTGCAATCAAATCCTGAGTTTAGAAATCCTTGGAATCCTCTCATTCGGCCCTGCCTCCTGAGCCATAGGAAGAAGGGGCTCAGCCTCAGCCAATCACCGAACTGGAGAGCTCTACATACCCCACCCCCCACCCCCACACCTACATCTGCCTGCCACATCGCACTCCGTTCCACCTTTTTCTCTATCAGTAGTGCACTGAAGTGAAGGAGCCCTCATGACGCAGTGGTTAAGCGCTTGGCTACCAACCGATAGGTCTAAGGTTCAAACCCACCAGCAGGCTCTACGGGAGAAAAGACCTGGAGATCTGCTCCCATGAAGATTACAGCCTAGGAAACCCCATGGGGTAGTTCTACTCTGCCCTATAGGGGCGCTATGAGTTGGCATACACTCGACAGCACACAACAAACAACAAATCCGCTGAAACTAGGTACCTGGGTAGACCCGGGTTACGTGATACCGCCTCCTAACGTGACGCGAGCTGGGTGGGGAGAAGGAAGAGGGCGAGCCTTTAAGTGCATACGTCATCACTTCGCGCATCCGTGGTGACGAAAACGGCGACGATCACAGTGACGGCTACAGAGCCTCCGGGTCGGGGCGGCGGCGGTTCGGCTTCACTTGAGCCGCCTGCTAGCCCCGCACCCCACCCCACCCCACCCCCACGGGCGGGGGACGGGCCTGGCGCGATTGGGTGGGCCCGGGAGCGGAGGTGAGTTGCGCGGAGGTGGTGGCAGTCAACCCTTTTCTTCCTACCCCTTAGCTCCCGGTTTTGGCCCTTCCCCCATCTATCGTTTCCTTCCGAGGCGGAATGGGTGAGACGCCCTGGAGAGTAGGAAGACTAGGGGGCTTCTGGCAGCGAGCGCCCTCCTCAACTCCGCCCTGAGCTGCGCCTCTTCGGTACCTTCACCTGACGTTGTCAGAAGAGACCGCCTTCTCTTTTCTCCTACCTCGAATATGCAGAACTCCCCCGCCGCCTCCCCGCCCCCCGAATCCCCATTGGTGGAACCTCTCTATTCAGATGTTAACGGGCGTTCTAGAATAGGTCACCTGAGAAAGGTGAGGGTGAGGGTGAGGGATGTGGCTGAGACTTCGCCTGGTGATAACTTGAAGAACAGGAATCCCAAAGAGGGAAGGTCATACTGCATTAGGGTTACTGTCATTTTGACACTAGAACTATAAGCCCAGTCATAGGCTAACCGCCCCCCCGCCGAAATCTTCACAGTAAATCGGCATTTGTTCAGACCTTCCTTATATCCCCAGAGTTGAAACTAAGTTGACAAAACGAAAATCCTTTTGAAAAACATCACGTTTGATGAATCACCTCCTGTTCTGTAAAACGGATCTTGTAGAGCTGTTGGAGGGATTATCTAGAGCGTTGATAGAATTATATGCTAACTAAACAGAAGTAGATGAGAATTTAGGGAAGTAGTGAGGAGCTCATTTTTGCTATTCAAAGGTTATGGTTGTGAGTTGGGGATTGTAGAAGACAACAGTTTTTTGTTTTGTTTTTTTTCCCGTGAATCAGTTCAGAAAGTTTTGGGTTCCAAATAAGATCAACTGTCTTAGTCCACCCCTCTTCATTCCCTAGAAGTTGCCCTAGACGGGGGGAAAAAAAAAAGTGTGACTAAATCTTGTCAACAATCAAGAAAGTACTCCTGAAGTTGATTTTTTGATGTGTAGTATATTAGTTCATTTTACTCATGTATACACGTGAATTTTGCAAGTGACAAGCTATGGCAGTAAAGTTAGTGGAGTTCTGAAAGGTTTATAATTTTAATAAGGCTCTTTGAGTATAGAAGAATAACTACACATACTGTTTTTTTAATGTTGATGAACATTTACTAGTAATGTAGAGTAGGGAGACTCTTCTAGTGAACAGCTCCAAGTGCTGAATCAAGTGAAAGTCCATAGGTAGCTTGCATGGTTTTCATTAGTCAATGTAGCCATTGCATTCTCATTTGAGGTTTTCATTATAAGAGGTCCAGATATATTTGGAGGTCATCATAAATAATTTTTTGCGTACTCTTTAGAAAAAGTTCATTTTCACCATCTGTGGCCTTTCTTGCTCTAAGTTGAGCACACAGTTTTTCTTATATTCAATAAACATTTATTGTGCACCTGCTAGGATAGAAAGAAATATAAAACAGGATCCCCACTCTCTAAACACTTAATCTACCTATGGATATCAGCAGTGTTATCACCCCTTTACGGAATTTTATCATTTTATCGTTTGAGACAACAATCATGTGAAAACCTGCAGGACATGTATAGTTTCTTTCTACTTACAATACAGTTTAGTATTGGTTATAATAAATGTCAAGTGGTAGGGCACTCAGTGAGGTTAGAATTCAGAGAAAGAAGAGATCACTTACTTGGAATAGTTAGTAGCTGGATTGTGTGTGGCAGTGATGCCGGGAGGAAGAGTGCTCTGTACTGGTGGAGGCTTGGGTCTGAAGAAACCTCCTCTTAGTTCTTTAATTTTTTAAGTTAGTTGAATATGTTCTGTTTCTTCCAGTCCTTCAAATAAGCTCTTTTTTTTTTCTCTCTCTCTCTCTGTTTTAGTTGTAGGATCCAAGGACCCCTTTTGTTCTTTCTCCATATATCTTAATAAGAGGCATTATGGCCCCTAAAGACATAATGACAAACACTCATGCTAAATCCATCCTCAATTCAATGAACTCCCTCAGGAAAAGCAACACCCTCTGTGATGTGACATTGAGAGTAGAGCAAAAAGACTTCCCTGCCCATCGGATTGTGCTGGCTGCCTGTAGCGATTACTTCTGTGCCATGTTCACTAGTGAGGTAAGTAATAAGTTATCTCCTCACAAGTGAGATTCACACATGTAATCTTGTAGTTATCTCTTTTTGCTGAGTAATGTAGCAGTTTGATGTAATAGTGAATTTCTGTATCGAGGTGGTTAAATAAAAAGGCTCTGGAAAAGGTCTGCCATTTAACCTGACTAGTTTTCTCATCTCTAAAATAGGGATAGTAGTAATACATAGTAACATAGCTATTGTGAAGATTGTATGAGGAGTTACATGTAAAATGATTAGAACAGTGTTTAGCATATAGGAAAAAACTCAAATGTCAGCTATCGGGTTTTACTTTTTTATAAAGTTGTTTCTCTGCTTTTATCCTAAATTTTAATATTTTAAAGTGACTACCAGAGGGGTGGGGAGAAGGGAAGGAAAGAGGAGGAGTGGAATTCAGTCCTCATCCCATTCCTCCTACGATAAGTGAGGAAAATCAGTATTCATTCTACCAATATAGATTTAGAGTAATTTCAAAAGAGGGGAAGAAGATATAATGAATGGTTGTATAGGTATATGGAGTATAACTTGGAAAAAGATGCTGACTCTGGAGTATAAGCAATTAACAAAAGAAATTAGGAAAGGATTGTCTTGACAAGAAAAACAGTAGTGCTCACAAAGTGTTAAGAAAGACTGTTTAGTAACTTCCTGGCAAAATACTTGAAGAGCAGAATAAGGCTGGTGAATATATTATGAGGTACTCTTAGAAAGTTGAACAGAGGTGAGGGCTGCAACTTTTTTGTTTTTTAAGATCCCAAGTCTGATTTGAAAAATAGATTTAAATAAATTATCTTGATTTCTTAAAACCAAGTGCTTGGTATACCAGTGTTTATTATGTCATTTATGTATGCATGAAATATTTCATCATAATACTACTTTTTAAGAAATCTTATTAAGCATCAGTATTTAGTTAATCCTATTACCTTAATGAAGATGTTGCTGCTGGATCTGAATAGGAAAGGTGGCATACCATAATAGTGATAATAGCTACCTATTATGGGCTATGTACTGTGCTAGGTGATTGTTGTACATATCTCACTCACCCTAGGGGTAGGTGTTAACCATCTTATTTTACAAATAAAGAAATAAAGTCTCAGATATGAATTACCCAAAGTCACATGGCTTGTAAGTGGTACAGGTGGGATTTAACCCTAAATTTTTTTAATACTAAAGCCCAAATAGTTTTTAACTACTTTGCCTCCTTAGCCTTTGAAATATGGATTTTTATATTGTATGATCTGATTCTAAAACCATAATAGTTTATGATGCTATGAACCAAAACTCCGTCACATGGCTATTATTGGGAAGAACATAGAAACCTGACAAGTCATTCTAGCTAACTCGGCTAATTTTAAAACCGTCTTGTATAACATGACTTTACAGATCCCTATCCTATACTTTGCTCCTTGGTATATGACCAAGAGCATCAAAAGCAGTTGGCATTTAACTGGGTAGGAGAGTGTTACCCAGCAAGTAGTGAGCATGAAATACTAATGTACTAGGACTACTGACCGCTAATTATATATTGTGCATCCTGTTCTTTGTCAGCTTGAAAAAAATTAGTCTGTTTTCATCCTTTTTGTACACATTTAGAAATTAGTATGGAATTATGTAAGAGAATTCTCTTTTTTCTCATTGGTGATTATTTTATAGTTTTTCTTAAAAAACTGACATCAGGCAAGAAAATGCCAAATGATTTTGTTTTTAACAGTAGTTAGTTTAAAGGAGTGGATCCAGAGACCTGGATTCCAGGCTCAACAATCTTAGCAATTCTGTATGAACCCTAGCAACCATCTGATTTTATTGCGTTGATCTATAAAATAAAGTGACTGAACTAGAACTTTTCAGAGTTCTATTCCACCTCTGGAATGCTCCTCACGTGTGGTCCAGTTGAAAGATCACAGGACTGAAGCAAAAGGAGTTTTATCAGTTGTCTCTTACTAGTTAAGTGACGTTGGTTGAGTCACAAACTTCTTTGAATACTTTCTCTCTTACCAGGTTGCTGTGAGAATCAAATGAAATAATAGTAAATGATAAACACTCTGAAAAATTGGAAAGCAAAATATAAAAGTAAAGTGGTATTGTAATTGCTCTAAGTCATTACATAGTAAAATCATTTCCATATTTAAACTGTTTGGCTGTTGGAAAATACAGTTTGTTTATTGAATGAGAAACTTCTAGAATAAATGTACTCATATATTCCAGGGTCATTAGTAATGAATATATTGCATGTGTTGGGATGGTAATTGTTTAAAAAATCTAGTATGCTTTTTCCAAAATAATGTACTGGTGACTTTTTTTTAATATTAGGGATTGATTTTGTTCTTGGCTTTGGTAGAGAATGCTTTTTCATTATTACTCTGGGTTAATGGAATAATCAAAGGTGATGAAGCTATTTATTTTATAATGGAGGTTGTCTTAAGCTAGGTTCTCCAGAGAAGCAAAACAGTGAAGTGCATATGTGGAGAGAGAGAGAGATTTATCTCAAGGAAATGACTCACATGGATGTAGCGGCTAGCAAGTCCCAAGTCCGTGGGTTATGCATTAGGCTGGAGGTTTCTCCTGACTCATGTAGCTGCAGGGGCTGATGAACTCAAGATCAGCAGGTCAGGTGGCTGGCCGCTGGCTCACAGGTTGCGGAGCCTGACGAATCCCAAGATCGGCAGGCAGTATGGCAGTCTGCTGGCTCAAGTCACAAGAACGGAGGTCAGATGATGATGCGCTGAATGCAGGATCCGGCTAGTGAGCTTTGCCAGAATGTCCATATATATTGAATGCAGGCCACATTTCCAAGGAAACTCCACTTATAACTGATGGGCTGATCACATCAAATCACATCAGAGAGGTGATTACATTATATCACAAAATGGAGGATAACTGCATCATTATGTAACTGCCAAACTGCTGAGAATTATAGCCCAGCCAAGTTGACACGTAACCTTAACCATCACAGAGGTGCAGTGGAGTTTTGTGACTAATACGAATTTCTAAACTAAGGTTAAGATCTAGTAAAATTTTCGTAAGGTAATCAGTTTTGAAATAGTTTACTGTCCTGTAAAAATTTAAGATTTCCACTCTGAGCTAAACAATTATTATCTGGCTTCATCAATACTTACAACCGTAAGAATATATTCTAAATATTTTTTTAAAAACCCATTGCCATTGAGTCGATTCCGACTCATAGCAACTCTATAGAACAGAGTAGAACTGCACCATAGGGTTTCCAAGGAGCACCTGGTGGATTCGAACTGCCGACCTTTTGGTTAGCAGCCGTAGCTCTTAACCACTACATCACCAGGGTTTCTAAGACTAAAAATATCACCTGTAATTCCATAATCAAAAGATGGAGCTAACCTAATATTTTGAAAAAGTATCAGACTGTTCAGTTGTGTATGGAAAATGTTACAGCAGAGCCCTGGTGGCACAGAGCTACTAACCAAAAGATCAGCAGTTCAAATCCACCGGGTGCTCCTTGGAAACCCTATGGGGCAGTTCTACTCTGTCCTGTTGGGTCACTATGAGTCAGAGTCAACTAGACGGCGATGGATTTTTTTTTTAAAAGTGTTACGCCAGTGGGTTTTTTTTTTTTAAGTATTACAGCAGAAGCCTCTTTGGAATGATCCACATGTTCCTTCTTGTCATTACCAAATGTAGTCTAGGGACAGATGAGAAGGACATGGCACTCCTGGAGGGCCTAGGGGCATAACCCACAGGGTCCTGAACAAGCATGAAATTCCTTTTGTGTTTTATCTTAAATGGTCATGAGCCCTAGTGGTATGTTCATGAAATTTGCATTCTATTCCATAATACCTTTGTGTTTGTTTTAATATGAAAGCAGTGTTTTAATTTACTCAGTAGTAAAATTGATATTCCAGGAAGATGTCACCTCACCATGTACTCTTGGTGCACACACACACACACCCCATTTGGGACCACCTCCCCATCATTTGAAAAACTGTATACACATAAAAATAATACAAATATGTACCATATTTGCTTTATGCAGATCAAATAAAATAGACTATAATTTTTTAAAGATGTGTATTCAATTAATATTATTAACATTTCTTCAAGCTGTTGGATATGAGATTCTATCTTTATCTTTTGAAATTCTAACCACCGTTATTTTATATCTTGAATTTTCAGCTTTCTGAGAAGGGGAAACCTTACGTTGATATCCAAGGTTTAACTGCTTCTACCATGGAAATCCTACTGGACTTTGTGTATACAGAAACAGTACATGTGACAGTGGAGAATGTACAAGAACTGCTCCCAGCAGCTTGTCTGCTTCAACTGAAAGGTACAGACATTAAAAGTTGCTATTGTTCATGCCAAAATAGGCCTGGAAATCTTTAAAATTAATAATGTAAACTTAATCATGAAAATTTTGGAGACAGACTGTGGGCACTCATATTTTCCATGGCTTATGTCTCTTTGGGCAATAGAAGATCAGATATCAATAGCAATGTAAGGGAACCTCTCCAAATGTGAGTATGTGGCTCTTGAGAAGACAGGATTTATACCTTTTTTGTGTTTTAAAAAATGGCAGAGGGGATAATATATGTGCTTTCTTACATATATGTATACAATGGCCCTGGAAGAAAATAAAAGAAGCTGATACTATTCATTACCTACATGGAAGGGAACTGGGGGGCTGGGGGGCTAGGGAAGCTAAGGAGACTTTTCATGGTAAAACCTTTTGTATCTTTTAAATTTTGAACCATGTAAATTATCTCTTCAAAAATAATATTAAAAGTGATGCACAAAAATGAGAATATAAAGTTTTCACAGGATTAGAGATGGTCCCCCTTCTGGTTCCCACTCGTGTCTTTCTTAACCTCTAGTTTTTATTAATTTCAGTTTTTATATATGCATGACTGAAACTTGTTCAGTTTTGACATATGACTGAAACAGTGTGAAGCTTTTGCATTAGTGCACAGTTAAGAAATTAAGTTTGTACTCTGAACTTTTCAGTTAGAGAAGCATGAGATTGTTATTAATACCTTCTATTTTCCTTCACTGGAGTCTTTCGGTAAGTTTTCACATAAAGTAAAAATTAAGCACTTTATGCTGAATTAGTAATTGTTTTTTTAACTTGATTCCCAAGAGTTTTGTAGGCATTTTTTTAATTGCACCCAAAACTGAACCAAACCAGTTGCCATTGAATTGATTCAGACTCATAGCAACTCTGTAGGACAGAATAGAACTGCCCCATAGGGTTTCCAAGGCTATAATCTTTATGGAAGCAGACTGCCACATCTTTCTCCCTCAGAGCAGCTGGTGGGTTCCAACCGCCAACCCTTTGGTTAACAGCCGGACGCTTAACCGCTGCACCACCAGGACTCTCCCTTTAATTGTGCCAGTGTCCCTGAAAACAATTGGTCTTGCTATACTGGTTTTAAAGATGAAGCAGAGACAGGTATAAAGGCCTTGCTGAAGATCACACAGCATATAAAACAGAAGTAGGATTTGAACTCCTTAAGCGTAAAATTTCTAATCTGGTTCTTAGTTGTTGAGACAGAGTTCCTCTGATACTGTATTGAGAAAATGTTGAGATTCGAGAATATAGACCAGTTCAACACCTGACAAGTATCCTGAAATATTCACTGTCTTTGTTTGTCCTAGGTGTGAAGCAAGCCTGCTGTGAGTTCTTAGAAAGTCAGTTGGACCCTTCTAATTGCCTGGGTATCAGAGATTTTGCTGAAACTCACAATTGTGTTGACCTGATGCAAGCAGCTGAGGTCTTTAGCCAGAAGCATTTCCCTGAAGTGGTACAGCATGAAGAATTCATTCTTCTAAGTCAAGGAGAGGTGGAAAAGCTAATCAAGTGTGATGAAATCCAGGTACAGATGTGGCTTTAAGACTGGGCCATTTCAAAATTTGCAAAGCAGGGTGGAGTTACTATGTCTCTGCAGCAGGACTTCTTAATCCAGTGCCCGTACTGGCTCCAAAGGTTTCATTAACCCTCCTGAAATTATAGGCCAAATTTAGTTGCATATTTATAGAGAAAGAGGTAGCCATTTTCCTCAATGAAGTATATGATCCCAGTAGTTAAGAATCACTTTTTAACAGTGTAGAATAAGCAAAAATTGAAAGTGGAAGTAGATTTCTATAGAACTTCTCTATTACCCATTCGCTCATTTCACAAACATTTATTGAGAATGTTTCCTATTATGCCAGGTGCTACAGATCTAAAAATGAGTAAGACAGTTCTTGCTTTCAGAGAATTCACAAATATAGTAGTAGAAACAAACATATAAGCAAAAAATTATTATAGTAGATTATAATGAGAGTAATAGCAATGCCTATGCAAGGTAAGGAGATTACATAGAAGAAAGAAAAATAAACCTCTGCCTGGAGTGGATCAAAAAGGAAGGGACAAGAAGTTGGAGGTGGTGATCTGTGTCAGCAGGGGCCAGATTCTAAGTGCTTGTGGAGGTGGAAGGAGGGTGGAAGGAAGGGACATGTGAACTGGGTATTGGAGGAGTAGTACTTCACCTAGCAGAGGGGAAACTACCTGTGCCTAGGCAAGCGTTCAGTGACTTAACCCAGCAAGAAGAGTCTTAGTCCTAATTCAGAATCATAGTACCAATAGGTTAGCAGAGTTTTTATTGCATTTGGGCTGTCGTTCGGCTAAGAATTGTAGCGAGAAATCCAATACAGGGCCAACATATGCCTTTGGTCTCTAGTGACCCAGTTATTTAATTTAGTTAGTAGTTTCTAGAAAATTCCTAGCAGAGTCAAGTGGTAGGATAAAAGTCTACTTGCTGGGTTTTCTTTCCCCCAGTTAGGAAGAATTAGATTTTCTAGGAAGGCTAAGAGTTCATTTTTTTGGTCTCTCCTCAGTAATAAAAAACAGATTTTAAATTAATGGATTCCTGGAAGTTAGTGGCACCTCTGCAGGTATATGCCTCAATTTAAACAAGAAATATATTGGAAAGAATCAAAACTTGATTAATAGTCTAAGTCCTTGAGGAGGAATTTGTTACTTAAAGAAATCCTGTAATGTAAATAGACTCTTTTGTAAACCAGATGATTACTCCCTGATTTATTTTATAAAAGTAGGATTTTTATGTAGTATAATAACAAGTCTTAAATAAATTTTTTTATCAGTTTTTTTTTTTTTCATTCCCACTTTTGTTTTTTAACTCCCACACATCTTGTCAAATTTGAGCCAACTTTTTCTTTACACCGTTCCCTAGTGAATTTTCTGAGGGAAAATTATTTAGGGCTCATGGGTGACATTGTTTCCAAGTTAAGAGGAATTATTTTCTAGCTTGACATGCTGTTTCATATCAACTCAGAGAAGCTGCTATTACAAATGCTGCTGAACCAAGTATTTGCTGTTCTTTGTTTTTTACCCTCATGGTGTGGGACATTGTGTCCTTGCACTGACATGCAAGGCATAGCCAAAGTATACAGTCTTAAGGCTTGAAAACTGGTAATTCACTAGAATACCTTGATTTTTCTTATTTGTCCATATATTAGAAAATATTGTGAATAAAGTGGACACTACGACTTGAAGTTCACTGTACATAAGAATAAAATAGCTAACACTCAGCGTTTATTATTGGTTCATTTATCAAATGTTTATTGAGAGCACTTACTGTATGCCCAGACAGTTCCAGAGTGGAGTTACAATTGTGAACAAAACGTTTAAATATCCTTGTACCCTGGAGCTTACATTCTAATGGCACTATTTTTGATATTTTGTAGAGATTATTTTATTTGATTCTCACAACTGTCTCCATTTATCAGAGAAGGAAACTGAGGCTTGGAAGTTAACTACCATACCACACCTAGTAAGTGGTAGAACCAGGATTCAAATTTAAAGCCAGGCATTCTGGCTTCAGAGTCTGTGCTCTTAACCCCTAAACTATGAGCTGATTAACTTGTCAGTTTGCTTCTGATTGGCCAAATAAGGAGGTAGTCACAGAAGTCATTTATTTCACAACTGTCTACAATAAAACTAAATGGAACACAGAGAGAGCCAATAACTAGCCACCTTATTCAGAAGCTGAGATGAAAACTGTTTGAGAACCCTTGTGTATGGTCTTCCTTAAGTGTTGGTCAAAACTGGCCTTTGCTTTTTCTTTTTTTTTTTTTTAAAACAGCAAATGACATATTTTTTCTGTTCCATAGAGCAGCTAGAAATAGAAACCAGATGTCTTGACTCCCAGTTGCTAACTAAAGCTTCCTCTTATTATTTAAAACAATAGTACTCAAAACAATGGGAAGCGGTATATCATATGAGTTAAAACAACATGGGCTTTGAGTCTTGGCTGTGTGACATTGGATAAGTTACCTAATCACTAATCTTCAGTTTCATCTTCTATAAAACGCAGATAATATTAGTACTTAGTACACAGACCATTAAATAAAAATGCCAGTGTTTGATACATAAGAGAATTCTCCCTGAAAATTTGTTATGGAGAAAATTCATTTCTCCCCATAGTTAAACAAGAGTGTTGTGGGATTTTTTTTTTCCTAGTTTAGCTGTTTTTCTGCAATTACAGTTTATTCTGTCTTCAGTTAGATCAAGGATCTCTGTTCATAACTGAAAATTTTGATATATCTAATTTAAACCTAGAAAACATCAGACTTCAGCATTGAGCTGCTTAGAAATTTCAGCTTATCATTTGTATCTTTAAAAGGAATTCTTAAAAACCTCATGGATACCTTTCTACACTCTCTCCTCCATCTCATCCATCAGTAGGCTAGATTAGTTTTGCCTCCCAAGTATTTCTCCAGTGCCTCTGCTTCTCTCTATCATCACTGCCATAACGGTAGTCTAAGCACCATCACCTCTTGCCTAGTGTACCAGAGTAGCCTCCTAACTGGTCTCTCTGCTCTTGACCCCTCCAAACTGTTCTACCAATGGTAGCCAACGTAATCTTCACAAAATATCATTATGATCATGTCACTAGCATGCTCGAAACCTTTTAATGGTTTCCAATGGCTCTTAGGGTAAACTCCAGTCTTGTAATGCTCTCTGTGATCTGGCCCTTGCTTACCTCTCTAGCTTCATCTTTTACCACTCTTCCCCCTTCATTCTACTGCACTAGCCTTTATCATTTTCTCAAGCTGTCAGTTCTTTTTCGCTTTAGGGCAGTGCTATCCACTAGAACATTTCTGTGAAAATGGAAATGATCTGTATCTGTGCTGTCCAGTTTGATAGCCACTAGCCACAGGTAGCCATTGAGCACTTGAAATGTGGCTAGTGCTACTGAAAAACTAAATTTTTAGTTTAATTTTAATTAATTTAACCCTAAATAACCACATGTGACTGGTGGCTACCATATTGGACTCTGCAGCCCTAGGGTCTTTGCATGTGCTTTTCTGTCTGCCTTGGATGACTCTTTTACTCTCCTTGGCTCATTGCTACTCACACATCAGACTTCAATTTATTGCTTCTTCAGGGAGGCCCTTCACTGACCCACCAATCTAAATTAGAAGTCTCGTGTTATCTTGTATCTTTCCTATATAGTGTATAATGACAAAGTGGGATTGTTTATTTTTCTGATTGAACAACTGTGTCTTCTCTTAAGAGCAAGGATCGTATCTGATTTGTTCACCATTATATAAGCCTCCGGCACTGTGCCTAGCACTTGGTAGGCCATCAGTAAATCTGTGGAATGAATGAACTTTCTGAAACATTTTCTGCGTTTCTAGAGTACCACAGTTCTTCGAAAAAGTTCATGGGGATAGTTTCTTTCTCTAGTCACAATCACATGCTGAAAAGTATCTCTCAGAAGAGAAATGCTTTAGGGGCTGGTGGAAGGAACACAGGACCTATGCTTAGGTGTCTGCCTTTGGGAGGTCTAAGTGTCATTACATCTAGTGTCCTCCCACTAGTATAATGTAGGCGCTTCAGGGTGTATCTCACCTTACCCAGTTTGTCTCACATATAAGCTTAGACTACCTAAGTTCCCCCAGATAATTAATTATATATGCATCTTAAGTAGAATAGTGCCTAATACATAGTAGTTGCTCAAAGATGATTGACAATGCTTGGAAAACTAGAGCATTCCATATAATAATGTAAGAGAAGCTTCTGCTTTACAGGCTTGGATGGAGGGGTTGTTGGGGAGCATGGCTGGAGGTGATTAGACAAGACTTATGAATAAGAGTTATTTCAAGTAGGGAAACAAATTACTAGGAAAAAAATTGAGGAATGGGAAGAATTCTGAAGTGAAGGCTAACGTGATAGGCACCATCTCTCTTATGAACCATTTTTACCCAAGTTGACTGCAATTCTCTCCTTGGAGTGAGCTAGCTGTGTCTGAAAAGATCATTTTTCCAAGAGCCTATCTATTTCTGGAAGATTGGAAATAATGGTGATGAGAGTGGGGAGTGTCTTAGTTTAGTCTGTTGTTGTCGTGTGCCTTCAAGTCAGTTCCTACTTGTAGCGACCTTATAGGACAGTGTAGAACTGCCTCATTGGATTTCCAAGGAGTGGCTGTTGGATTTGAACTGCTGACCTTTAGGTTAGCAGCCGAACTCTTAACCACTGTACCACTAGGACTCCTTAGTTATCTAGTGCTGCTGTGTGACAGAAATGCCATGTGTGCCTTTAAAAAACTGAAGTTTATTTTCTCACAGTTTAGGAGACTAGAAGTCCGAATTCAGGGTGCCGGCTCTAGGAGAAGGCTTTCTCTCTCTTGCCTCTGGAGGAGGTTCGTTGTCTCTTTTGAGCCTCTGCTCCTGCGTGATCTTCATGTGGCTTGGCATCTGTCTTCCTCCATCTCTGCTCCCTTTCTTGCTTGTTTAATCTCTCTTACATCTCAGAAAATACACCCTAATCCTGCCTTATTAACATAACAAACATAACCTAATTCTCATTAACATAACCTAATCCTGCCTCGTTAATGTAACACAACCCATTCACGAATGGGATTGTAACCACAGACAGATACTAGGATTTACAACATGTATTTTATGGACAGTTCAGTCTATAACGGGATGAGAGAGAGAAAGTAAGCATAGTTTACCTTTGAGAATGTGAGCTAATTTGAAAGCAGAGATCCATGTGTTACTATTATACATTTACAGGTAGATTCTGAAGAGCCAGTCTTTGAGGCCGTCATCAACTGGGTGAAGCATGCCAAGAAGGAGCGAGAGGAGTCTTTGCCTGATCTGCTACAGTATGTTAGGATGCCCCTGCTGACTCCCAGGTATATCACAGATGTAATAGATGCTGAGGTAAGTCACGCAAGACACACAGGATCTGACAACTTTTGGAGTGTCTCCTGTAGCTTTATATTGTGCACTTAAAATTATTTTAATGTAGGCAGAGTCTCCTGGTTATCTTCTCCAGGAATCTCAGAGAGAGTTGTGCATCATAGACCTCAGGCATATTTCCAGGAAAAGTTAATTGCTTGGCAAGTCAAGCTCCTGACATAGATGAAAATTTATGATTTAATTTAATTTTGTGGGTTTCTTTTTTTTTAACATGCCCCTAAGTATTTTACATAGCCAACATCATATGATAAACTTTGTCCCCTTCTCCTTTAAACATAAAGTGTTCCAATTGCCCTGAAAAACAGGGCACAGGTGCTTTGCTTAGCAGCCCTCTTTGTTTTTGACCTCTGCTGAAATCAGCATGAAAGCAGTTCAATGCATTTTAATATCAATTTTAATTATATCATTTTGAGTTTATTTTTTAAAGTGTTTCTCCAACCTAAGTTGCTTGTAGTATATTTTCAAGATATTTTACCATATATACCACGTATATTAGTTGGACCATACTTTGGAGCAACACTGATATCATGTAGATATGGCCCATATCAATAATGAGTTTTTCCTGCTAGCTGAACCCCAGATTTCTTTTGGAGTTAACTACAAAGACAGTCTTTCAATTGTTCTTGCTAGAAAAGTTGCAGGCTGGTTAGTGTAACATCTCAAACACTTTTTTTTCTTATTTGTAATTTCTCTCTGATAACCCGTCCACATACACGTTGTGTTTGGTTCTTTACACAGTGGTTAGGAACACAGACTCTGGAGCCAGACTCTGGGGCTAAAATCCCAAATTCACCACTTACTGTGAAAACCTTAGGCAGTTTAGTTAATTTATTTGTGCCTCAGCTTTCTTATTTGTAAAGTGGAAGTAGTAATAGTACCTACCTCATAGGTTGTTGTCAATATTAAATAAGTTAATATATTTAAACGCTTTTATGTACAAGTTGTCTTGTACATAGCATTTGCTACTATCATTGTTTTTTTCCTTTTTAATTCATAGTGAAAATTTCTTGGGTTAGGTTAATAGAGGTACTATGTAATTAGAGCTTCGTCAGTCCTGTCCCAGGTGGCATACTCAAAAACAGGATAATTTGAGGAGGGTTTATTTAGAAGGGAGCTCTTTAAAAAAGTGCGAGTTAGGGGAATAATAAAAGATAGTGAAGTAACCTGGAACTCATTCAGCCAAGTTGTTAGCCACCCCAAGGCCTGAAGGGACAAGGTCAAGGACTGGTTACCAAAACCTGGAAGGAAATAAAGTCAGGTAGAGTTGCTGCCTGGCGAGTAGCTGTGACCTTTGGTTGAGGGATACAGCCCGCTTTGCAGTGAGGGAGCCAGGGGAATAAAGACCCTGACCTTCCTCTCCTTCCTCCCAATGAGTGAGCCCAACAAGAAGCCAGAGGGCACAGGAGCCCTATTGACATAGTTGATATAGTTCATACAGATCAATCTTTTGAGTCAGAGAGCAGAGTGGAGAAGGGTACAAAGTGAATCTGGGAAGGCAAATGAAAGATACCTGGTAGAGAACTCTATCAGAAATGCACAAAGGGAATCTAAGAAACAGCTATTGTTCTCTACTCATCTGGAGCAAAAGACTCAAAGAAGAAACTAGCCCACTGAACTAATAGCCCATATGAACCACAGCCTTATTTAGTCTGAGACCAGAAGAACTAAATGAAGCCTGGCTACCACTACCGACCATTCTGACCAGGGACACAATAGAAAGTTCATTCATTCCACAGATATGCTGACGACCTACTGAGTTCTAGGCACTGTGCTGGAGACTTATATAATGGTGAACAAATCAGATACGATCCTTGCTCTTAAGAGAAGACACAGTTGTTCAATCAGAAAAATAAACAATCCCACTTTGTCATTATACACTATATAGGAAAGATACAAGATAACACGAGACTTCTAATTTAGATTGGTGGGTCAGTGAAGGGCCCCCCTGAAGAAGCAATAAATTGAAGTCTGATGTGTGAGTAGCAATGAGCCAAGGAGAGTAAAAGAGTCATCCAAGGCAGACAGAAAAGCACATGCAAAGACCCTAGGGCTGCAGAGTCCAATATGGTAGCCACCAGTCACATGTGGTTATTTAGGGTTAAATTAATTAAAATTAAACTAAAAATTTAGTTTTTCAGTAGCACTAGCCACATTTCAAGTGCTCAATGGCTACATGTGGCTAGTGGCTATCAAACTGGACAGCACAGATACAGATCATTTCCATTTTCACAGAAATGTTCTAGTGGATAGCACTGCCCTAAAGCGAAAAAGAACTGACAGCTTGAGAAAATGATAAAGGCTAGTGCAGTAGAATGAAGGGGGAAGAGTGGTAAAAGATGAAGCTAGAGAGGTAAGCAAGGGCCAGATCACAGAGAGCATTACAAGACTGGAGTTTACCCTAAGAGCCATTGGAAACCATTAAAAGGTTTCGAGCATGCTAGTGACATGATCATACTGATATTTTGTGAAGATTACGTTGGCTACCATTGGTAGAACAGTTTGGAGGGGTCAGGAGCCGGGAGACCGGTTAGGAGGCTACTCTGGTACACTAGGCAAGAGGTGATGGTACTTAGACTACAGTTGCGGCAGTGATGATGGAAGCAGAGGCACTGGAGAAATACTCGAGTTTCAAGTTCAAAGGGTACACTTAGGGCGATAGTCTCGCGGGTTCTTCTAGTCTCTATCGGTCCAGTAAGTCTGGACTTTTTTAGGAATTTGAGTTTTGCTCTACAGTGAACTTTCTGATAGAAACTAGAGGAACACCTGTGACTGTCGCCCTAAGTGTACCCTTTGAACTGGAAACTGAAGCCACTCCTAGTGGTCACCTTTCAGCTAAATACTAGATTAGCTTATAAAATAAACATATCACCTGTGAATACTGTGCTCCCTTGAATAATCAACTATATGAGCCCAAAGGGTCAACATTTATCGTAAAACAAAGATGAGAAGGCAAGGAGGAGACAGGAGGCTAGATCAATGGAAACAGAGCAAACAGAATAGAAATGACAGTGTTGTGAAAAATGTAACCAATGTCATGGAACAAGTTGTATAAAAATTGTTAAGTGGGAACCTAATTTACTATGTAAACTTTCACCTAAAACACAATAAAATATTAAAAAAAAAAAAATGCACAAAGGGATTATGGTCGTCCTGTGAACCTTGGAGAAATCAGTTCAGGCAAGATATACTTCTCCCTATCATCTCAGAGAATAACAGAAGGCTTTTGGTTTCCCCTTAGAATTCTTATTAGTTATTGTATACTTATACTTGCGTAATCAATCATCAGAAGGATCTACAAACAAACTATTAAAAGTTATTACATGTACGTGCCAAGGTGGGTGGGAATAGGGCTAGGAGCGAAACTCCTTGATATATATCTTCTTATATCATCTGATTTTTGAACCATGTAAAACATATCTGTTCAAAACATATATTTAAAAAACTATTTCTGGAAACCTACAGAACAGTTATTACCAGCAGCCCTTCTGGGATCTCAGGGCTTTGGAAACTGGTTTTCTGTATTAAGAAGTTATTTCTTTATATGTGCCATTTGTACTCTAATTAGCATTAGAGGAGACCCCTGTAACTCACTGCACTATGTATCCACTGTATTTCAGCCTTTCATCCGCTGTAGTTTACAGTGCAGAGACCTAGTTGATGAAGCAAAGAAGTTTCATTTGAGGCCTGAACTTCGGAGTCAAATGCAGGGACCCAGGACAAGGGCTCGCCTAGGTAAGCTGGCATCTTGGCAGAATCGGGATATTTTTCAACTACCGCTTGGAGGCAGCTTAACGTAGTTGGAAAAAGCACTGTGTGAGAAGTAAAAAGACCCTGTTTCAAACCTGTTTTCAGTCATTTCTTAATTGTGTCATCTTGGGCAAGTCACTTTACCTCTCTGAGCTTTGTTTCGTATACACAAGGATATGTTCCCTGTCTATTCCACCACCGCTATTTGGAGGATTAAGGAGCCTTGGGGGCGCAGTGGTTAAGCATTCGACTGCTAAATGAAAGGTCGGCGATTCAAACCCACAAGCCACTTCACGGGAGAAGGATGTGGCAGTTTGCTTCTGTAAAGATTACAGCCTTGGAAAACCTATGGGTCAGTTCTACTCTGTCCTGTAGGTTCCTATGAATCGGAATCGAGTTGAGGACACACAACAACGACGACAGTCTGGAGGATTAAATGAGATAAAGTGTGTGATGCAATTATAACTTGTCAAGCATTATGCAATATGTTAGCATTTTATTTCAGTATATTTAAAATCTGTGAATTAGAGATGATTTGGAATGCCATGTGTTCAATGGTATGCTCTCACCCCCTATTCCCTTGCCTTCATGTGTTTTTTCCGTTCTGAAATGAAAAGAGGAAGGAAAGGCAGCCCAGTATAGTAGAAAAAGTACAGGGGTTCTGGCAGTGATGTGCAGTAGCTCAGTGCCTGAACTCTGGAGCCAGACTGTGGGTACAGATCCCAATTCACCACTTACTAGGTAAATTAACTTGGGCAAGAAACTTAACTTCTCTGTACTTCAGTTCCTCATCTGTAAAATGGGGATCATAAATAGTACTTACTCTAAGGTCATTATGAAGAGTAAATGAAGTAATTTACGTAAAAGAACATTTCTTGGCACATAATAAGTGCTATATATGTTAGCTATTATTTTAACAAACAGACCAAAGTTCAAATCCCAGCCCCACCAGTGACTGGTTGTATGACATTGGGCAAGATATCAATTTATCTCAGCCTATGTTTTTACCTCTGAAATGAAGGTACCAATGTCTTATTTTACTAGGTTATTAGAAGGATTAAATGAGATAATGTATATAAGATAATAAATACTCAGATGTTACCTCACTTCCCATTTTCTAGCCTCCCTACTTTACTGTCCCAAGAGCCTAGATACAATGTGTAAAAGCATTTTGTAGGTTATAAATTACTCTTTATATGAGGTGGTATTTTGTTTTTACTGTTTCCTGTTCTTAATCTTATCTAACTTTGGATTCATGTAAGCTAAGGTGTTAATTAATAATTAAGCTGTTCACTGATAGGTTTCAAGGAGCCCTGGTGATGCAGTGGTTAAAGCACTCAGCTGTGAAACAAAAGGTCAGCAGTTGAACCCACCAGCCACTCTGTGGGAGAAAGATGTGGCAGTCTGCTTCCATAAAGATTTATAGCCTTGAAAACCCTATGGAGCAGTTCTACTCTGTCCTGTAGGGTCGCTGTGAATCAGAATTGACTCGACGGCAGTGGATTTGGTTTTGGTTGGATAGGTTTCAGTACAATAGTGATTTATTCCCCACATTTTTTAATGATATAAGTACTATATATTCAATACAGAAATTTTAGAAATACAAATAAGCAAAAAATAAATAAAAATCACCCATAATCCCACCACCTAGAGATACCTGCATTTTTTTTGAAAAGGGAACTCTTAGAGAAGGAATAGTAGATAGTACTGTTCTCTTAGTTGCTATAGGATAACAAAATGTGCTCCGTATCTCATGCAGTACACAAAGATACATAGTCAACACAAGATAGACTGAAGGGCTAAATGTGAAAAACTATGAAAATATTAGAAGAAATTATAGGAAAATATTTGTGTAGCTTCTGGGTGAGATTCTTTTTAACTAAGATATAAAAACCCAGAAGCCTTCTAGGTTACTTGACTTACATCATTTTTTTTTTTTTATAATTGATGGCAAAGGACATCACAAACTAAGGCAAAAGACATAAACTGGGAGAAAATATATTCAGTAAGGATGACAAAAGGTTAATATTTTTAATAAAAAAAGAACCTATATAAGTCAACAAGAAAAAGACAACCCAATACAAGATTGGCAACAGAAATGTGTAGGCAGAAGATTGACAAAAGAGACATTCAGGTAGTGTATCGAACAGGAAAGGAAAAGTAAGTCGTCAATAAAAAATTTAAAATATATTTCACTAGTAGGTCTAAAAATAAAGATTGAAACTTATTATAACGTTTAAAATGTGCATGTCCTTTGTGTCCCACTTCTGGGAATCCACACTGTAGAAATAAACACCAATATATAAGGATATATGTTTAAGAATGTTTACTGTAAGTTGCTAGCACTGGCAAAAGAAAGGGGATACAACATGAATTCTATCTGAAGGAATGAATAGTTGACTTACTTATAATACAGCTGTACTATGGAATATTATGTAGCTGTTAAAAGCATTGAGTCAGATATATGTAGCTGGGTAGACAGACTACCAACCTAAGTGGGGAAAGGGGAAAAAAAAAACTTTTTTTATTAAAAGTTTTATTTACATATGCGTGTTATGTTTGTATGAGCATAAACAAGTATGCAAGAATCTACACTTAACCTTTGACAAGGTTACTCCATGGAGATGGGATTGTAGGGGAATGTTAACTATTAATGTTTTACTTATATACTTCTGTGTTATTACCATAAGCATGTGGTTACTTTTGTTATTAAAAAAATTATAAAATATATTTTTTTAAATACCATGTGAGGCAGTGATGGAGGGGAAAGAACCTGGCGCTAAGGAGATAAGACATTTTGGTTTCACTCCCAGTTCTGTCACTCACTATAGTAACTTGCTGTGTGAATTTGGACAAGTCCTCTAACCTCTCTGGGTTATCACTTCATTTCTATATTAAGTGCGTTAAGTTCAATCACTAAGGTTCTTTCTAATATAGAAGATACATATATAATGATTTTTTTTTTTTGTAGACCCAAAGGTGTCCTAGAGAGTACATGATAGCACTAACTAATTGCCTGTTAAATTGAACTAAAGCCAATGAAAATTTTTGTGAATCAGCAAACCCGGAAGATTCTTTAGAGATACTCTCTTTGCATTTCTCTGAATAGGCAAAAGAAAGAGCTCTTGCTTGCTCAAAGAATTTACTTGTTGCCCTGACCTTGAGGGATTAGGATATGCTTCTATATGCCTTCATAGTTTTGAAATTAGTTTTCAGAAGTTCTAGAAGGGAAATTCTGAAGCCATCTCCAACTACATTCTTAACTTGTCAGTGACTTACAAGGTAGATTGTTCCTACCATCCTGTCCTCTCCCCATTTGTATTCATAGAGGTTGCTAAACCAGCTACCAGAATAATGACTCTTCTGTATACAGCATAAGGAAATTAAACCTGGGTTTCAATAGCTAAGTAAAAATAGCATGCCAAATAAAGTTTGGGGATTTTGTTTTAGTTATTAACCTCACCCGCTACTGTCTCACAGAAAATGTATGGAAATTACATTCCTAATTTGTGGCTGTCTCCTTTTCTGAGCTACAGATCAATGCAAATGGAAATGTAGGTCTCTGAAAGCTGCTCCTTCAGCAATACTGCTATCTATCTGCCCTATTCCTTTAACAACACATCACAGCACATACTCACCCCTCGCCCCGCCAAAAGAATAATGACCATAGCACTGCCAAGATGCCTCTGTTTTAGTAATGTACTCTTTCACTCTGTTCTTGTCAGATTTTTTTGGACACACTTTCCTCATCATAAAGATAAAAATCTAACTTAACAGTTACCCCGTTTATTGGCAAAGAAGGAAGAGGCTTCCTTTTGGCTAACTCTTTCATTAGCTGCTCTTAGTTTTAAACATTAGATTGTTAGAGTAGTGGTCCCCAGCCTAGGAGACCTAGGGCCCAAAGATGTTAAACTCTTAGGCATTCTTCCAGGAGCGAAAGACTTTAGGCACAAAAGCTATGGAAGAAATCACAAAGGTAAAGATCAATGTTTTTGACTAAATAAAAATTTTTATCTTTTCTACCTCAAAAATAGGCACAAAATTATAAGGCAAGGTAGGAGAAAGAGATTCACTACAACCACAGCGAAGGATTAAAATAATTTATATGTAAAGAGCTCATAAAAATGCATGACAGAAACACTAAAGGTTTGAGCATACAGTTCACAGAAGGGGAAGTACAATGGCTACTCAATGTAAGGGGAAAAGGTTTGACCTACCGGTAATTAATAATACAATCTTATTAAGCATAAAATAAGAATTAAAATAATAAATACAACCTTTTGTCTACCAAATCATCAAAGATTAAAAGACAGTAGTGCTAAAGAGAGTAGAATGAATTGGAAACCTTTATATAAGTGTTGGTGGGAGTATAAATTGTACAACCTCAGAATGTAATCTTAATCTTATATGTCAAAAGATTTTTTAAAACTTTATGTTCTTCAATCCAGCAGTCTTCTCATTTCTATATTAAGAAAATAACCGGGAACATGTATACGAGACTAGGTACACTAGCCCAGGAGTAAAGACAAGAAGGCAGGAAGGGACAGGAAAACTGAACAAATGGAAACAGAGAACCTGGGGTGGAGAAGGGGAGAGTGTTGACACATCGTGGGGTTGGCAACCAATGTCGCAAAATAATTTGTGTATTAACTGTCTAATGAGAAACTAATTTGCTCTGTAAACTTTCACCTAAATCACAATTTTAAAAAAAATAACCAGGAAAAGTTTCATATTCAAGAATATTTATCACAAGATTATGTGTGATTGTTTATAACACAAAATTGTGAACCACTGAAATGCATAAGAATATTATAGAAGTATGTAGTAAAAGATTAGCTAATGCCTTGGGGAAATGAAATAAAAACAGCAGGATACAATACAGTGTCCTATTTATGTTTAATATATATATTTAGAAACAAGGCTGGAAGAAAATATTACATTTTGGTGTGTCTTTGGCTTGTGAATGATGGGTAAATTTTAAGAAAATCATTTTTGTGCTAGAGAAAGCTATATGGGCTAAACAGAGACATTAGACTTCACTAAAGTTATATCGATTCGTTGTGAAAACAGGGGTACTCTCATACTTACCAAAAGCTTTGTTGGTGGTTACCAACAGTAATGGGAAAGTTAATTACTTAAACTCAGTTTGGTAGACAGTTTTCTAAAACATAGGATCTATCAGGGGAAAATAGTAAAAAGCAGTCCTTTATGGCAAAGAAATTTGGGAACCAGTGGTCTAGGGCCCCAGCTACCAGAGCCATAAAATTCCAGAGCGGCTGACATACCTCTGTCCAAGTTCCACCGTGCGCATATTGTTAGCAGAATGTTTGCTGAGAAACTTTCAACCAACAGGAAGTACTGTCAGCACTCTAGGTTTTGTAGCATGATCTAAATATTTCCTATCTGCTTCTATGCCCCCATCCTTCAAAAACTGCCTGAATGCAGTTATAAAGGAAAAGAGTTTTTTCCCCCTAGTTTATCTTCTGGGAATTACATTGTTGTTGTTGTTAGGTGCCTTCGAGTCGGTTCTGACTCATAGTGACCCTGAATACAACAGAATGAAACTCTGCCCGGTTCTGCACCATCCTCATGATTGTTGCTATGCTTGAGCCATTGTTGGCAGCCACTGTGTCAGTCCATCTCGTTGAGGGTTTTCCTGTTTTTTGGTGACCCTCTGCTTTACCAAGCATGATGTCCTTCTGCAGGGAATGGTCCCTCCGGATAACATGTCCAAAGTACATGACATGAAGTCTCGCCATCCTCCCTTCTAAGGAGCATTCTGGCTGTACTTCTTCCAAGACAGATTTGTTTGTTCTTCTGGCAGTCCATGGTATATTCAATATTCTTCACCAACACCATAATTCAAAGGCATAAATTCTTCTTTGGTGTTCTTATTCATTGTCCAGCTTTCACATGTATATGAGGCAATTGAAGATACCATGGCTTGAGTCAGGTGCACCTCAAAGTGATATCTTTACTTTTCAACACTTGAAAGAGATCTTTTGCAGCGTATTTGCCCAATGCGATACATCATTTGATTTCTTGACTGCTGCTTCCATGGGCGTTGATTGTGGATCCCAGTAAAATGAAATCCTTGACAACTTCAGTATTTTCTGCAAGTTCAAGTTGAAGCTGAAGAAAATTAAAACAAGTCCACAAGAGCCAAAGTACGACTTTGAGTATATCCCACCTGAATTTAGAGACCATCTCAAGAATAGGTTTGACGCATTGAACACTAATGACCAAAGGCCAGACGAGTTATGGAATGACATCAGGGACATCACACATGAAGAAAGCAACAGGTCATTAAAAAGTCAGGAAAGAGGAAAGACCAAAATGGATGTCAGAAGGGAGTCTGAAACTTGCTCTTGAACAGAGAGTAGCTAAAGTGAATGGAAGAAATGAAGTAAAAGAGCTGAAGAGAAGATTTCAAAGGGCGGCTCGAGAAGACAAAGTAAAGTATTAGAATGAAATGTGCAAAGACCTGGAGCTAGAAAACCAAAAGGGAAGAACACACTTGGCATTTCTCAAGCTGAACGAACTGAAGAAAAAATTCAAGCTTCAAGTTGAAAATTCAAGAATTCTATGGGGAAGATATTGAAGGATGCATCAAAAGAAGATGGGAGGAATACGCAGTCACTGTACCAAAAAGAATTGGTTGACGTTCAGCCATTTCAGGTGGTAGCATGTGATCAAGAACCGATGGTACTGAAGGAAGAAATCCAAGCTGCATTGAAGGCATTGGCAAAAAACAAGGCTCCAGGAATTGACAGAATACCAATATGAGAAACTAATTTGCTCTGTAAACTTTCACCTAAATCACAATTTTAAAAAAAAATAACCAGGAAAAGTTTCATATTCAAGAATATCACAGGATTATGTGATTGTTTATAATGCAAAATTGTGAACCAGTGAAATGCATAAGAATATTATAGAAGTATGTAGTAAAAGATTTAGCTAATGCCTTGGGGAAATGAAATAAAAACAGCAGGATAGAATACAATGTGGTTCTATTTATGTTTTGTATATATATTTAGAAACAAGGCTGGAAGAAAGTACTACATTTTGATGTGTCTGGAGTGCTAGAGGTACTCATCTATGGCAAGAAATTTGGAAGACAGCTGCCTGGCCAAGGCTGGAAGAGATCCATATTTGTGTCCATCCCAAAGAAAAGTGAGAAGTTATTGGACAATATCATTAATATCACACGCAAGTAAAATTTTGCTAAAGATAATTCAAAAACCGTTACAGTAATACATCGACAGGGAACTGCCAAAAATTCAAGCCGGATTCAGAAGAGGACGTGGAATGAGGGATATCATTGCTGATGTCAGATGGATCTTGGCTGAAAGCAGAGAATACCAGAAAGATGTTTACCTGTGTTTTATTGTGGATCATAACAAATTATGGATAACATTGCGAAGAATGGGAATTCCAACACTTAGTAGTGCTTATGCGGAACATAGACCAAGAGGAAGACATTCGGACAGAACAAGAGGATACTGCGTGGTTTAAAGTCAGGAAAGATGTGCATCAGGGTTGTATCCTTTCACCATACTTACTCAGTCTTATGCAGTGGGAGTTACATAGATCAACAGAAATTACAGCTGAAAATCAGTTTGGAGTATTGTCATTCTCTTCTCCATACAGGTATCATCCACTAGCATCATATTCATCTACAAGGGGAAATATATTTGGATGGAAGGATTGCTTTACCTTCTCTGTTCAAGTCAGATGGACAGAATAGGTGGGGTAAGAAGAGGTAAATAGGGGAATAGTGCTGCAAAGGAAGAAACAAATAACTTGTGGCCCTGGCCTCTCCCAGCTTGAAAGAATTTTATGTACATATAAAATTATCCTAATATGAAAGGGTCCTTTCTTCAAATGCTTTGATTTTCTAAGAAGCTGACTGCTGAGACCTACTTTTTGGCTCACTTTGGAGAAGGGTCCATTTACTTTGTTGATCAAGTGTAGGAGACAGCTGCTCTCTTAGAAGATGAGATGCAACTCCATAGTTTATAAACTGTGTGTGTTAAGAAAATTTCAAACATTAAAAAAGTAACATATGTAATGTTCCCCCTATACCCATCACCCACCTTCAACAATTATCAACACATGTCCTATCTTCTTTCGTCTACTTTGTAACAAATTTCAGACAAGATATAATCTCATCTATATATAATTTAACATATCCAAAATACCATTATCACATCTTTTAAAAAAATAAAAAACTATAATTCCTTATTATCCTCAGATATCAAGCACCTGTTCACATTTCCCCAATTTTTCCATAATTTTTGTCATTTGTTTTTGAACACTTAGGTTGTTCACATCAGGATCTAGACAAGGTCTGCATATTGCATGGGGTTTACATTTCTCCTTGGTTTCTTTTAATGCGTAAGTTTCACCTCCTGCTTTGTTTTTTTCCTTGCAATTTATTTGTTGAAAAAACTAGGTTGTTTGACCTATAGAATTTCCCACATTCTGGATTTTCCTGCTTGCATCCCTGTAGTGTCACTTAACATGTTTATCTGTCCCCTGTATTTCCTTTAAACTGGTAGTTAAACTGGAGGCTTGATAAGATTCAGGTTCAATATTTTGGAAGGAATACTTCATAGGTGGTGGTGGTGTACTTCTATTGCATCACATCACACAATATCTGATTGCCCATCCATTATAAAGTAGTATACCAGCTTTCCGCTTATTGATTTTAGCAGCCGTTGATGATAATTGTCAGATCCATTACTTCATTAGTGATGTGTTTTTTGTCAGCTTGAAGTTGCTGTACTTATTCTTTCAAGTCCACATGAATTGTAAGATCGGCTTAGTCTTCCGAATGGCCTCCTAGAAATCAAATTGTCTAAAATGCTCCAGCTAACCATTCTCTTTTATTGAATATACTATGGACTGCCAGAAGAATGAACAAATCTGTCTTGGAAGAAAGTACAACCAGAGTGCTTATTAAAAGCAAGAATGGTGAGACTTCATCTCACATACTTTGAACATATTATCAGGAGGGACCAGTCTGTGGAGAGGAACATCATGCTTGGTAAAGTAGAGGGTCAGCAAAAAAGAGGAAGACCCTCAATGAGATGGATTGACACAGTGGCTGGAACAACAGGCTCAAGCATAACAATGATTGTGAGGATGGCGCAGGACCAGGCAGTGTTTTGTTCTGTTGTACACAGGGTCACTATGAGTCAGAAACGACTCGATGGCACCTAACAACAACAACAACCTTTCTCTACATTGGTTCTAGTACAGTAGATGCACAAGGACTTCCTCAATGGAAAGACATGGTAGGGAGTATTTTATTAGAATAAGTTCTTGGAGAAAAGAAGAGAGGATCTAAAGGCTGTCAAAATAGCTTCTTTGGGTAAATGGTAGAGAAAAAAAAGACTTTCTCTTAAAGCGTAATGTATGGTCACCTCACAAGGAATTGGCACAGAACATGGTCATATATATAGTTGGATAAATTGGAAAAGTAAAAGTTCATAGGGAAGAGATTTTAAAATCTATCATTTGGTTCCTTCACCTCAACTCCCAACTTTTTAGAGACAAGGTTAGGAGATGTTGCTTCTCTGCCAATTTGAGTTTTACAGGCTGAGAAGGGAGGGCGCTCCTTTAGCCTCCCACGTGCACTTAGGACCTCAGTTAGTGTGTCAGCCAGAGTTATCCAGATGGTTGAGATGGTGTAGTGGTATGATCAGCTGGTCTACTGGGGTCTTAATGTTGTCCAGAAATTTAAATTTCAGAATCAAGTCCTCAAGAGCAAGGACTTCAAGAAGAAATAATTTCCTATTAATAGCCTTATGACATACCTCCTATTTCAGATTGCTTCTCTGGGCCACATAAAACAAGATATCCTAGAACTGTTTCTCCTTATACTCCCTGTGAGTAGCTACGCAGCCAGGAATGATGAAGTAACCTATCTTTTTCTCGCTTTATCCTCAGGAGCCAATGAAGTGCTTCTGGTGGTCGGAGGCTTCGGAAGCCAGCAGTCTCCCATCGATGTGGTAGAGAAATATGACCCCAAGACTCAAGAGTGGAGCTTTTTGCCAGTAAGTTGTAGAACCAGCTGTGGGCAGAGAGCTTAAATGTCCTCATTCCCTGACTCTAGGTCATAGCTAATCCAGCCCTAAGACTAGAAAAGCCTAGTAACAGTACAGTGTTCCTTACGACAATGTCTTGCACACAGTAGGTATGTAATAAACAGTTGTTGACTAAAGATTAGACTTCGGAAATGTGATTGGCCCTGTGTCAAATTAAATTCAGCTGGCTACAACTATTTTGGCACCTGTATAATTCCCAACATGCTCCATTGGTCATACTGGGTTAAACTGAACTCAATGTTAAATCGAAGGTAGTGTTCAGTTGAACTCAGAAGTTTGTGTCTTTCTGTTTCGGTACATCCTTATTTCAGTGCTGAATGAACAGTAATTATTCTTCTGAGAAAACAGACATCTTTTTGCTCAGTCCTACCTTTTTAGGGTCTTAGAATCCTGGCCCTTTGATTAGCAATGCTGCAATAGTTTCTTCTCATGGAAAAATATCAGTCTCTTAGCCCAGTGCCCTGTGGAGTAAAAAGGAGTCAGATACTAAATAATGGAAGGACATTAAATCCTTTGGAAGCTTTGGAAAGAGGTAAATGTGTAGAAGACTTGCATCTTTAAGAGCACCACAACAAGCAAGAGGGTATTCATTCAGTAGGCAGACAGCCAGAAGCCACTTCAGCCACTGCTTGAAGGACGGTTCATGGTGACAGGTAAAGAAACAAAGAGGTCTGTGGGTAAAAACAGGAAGTACAGCAAAAGGTAATGCCCAAAGAGTTACCTGACTTAAATGCTCTGTACCTGTTTTCTCCAAAATCCATAGAGCATCACTCGTAAGAGACGTTATGTGGCCTCAGTCTCCCTACATGACCGGATCTACGTAATTGGTGGCTATGATGGCCGTTCCCGCCTCAGTTCAGTGGAATGTCTAGACTACACAACAGATGAGGATGGGGTCTGGTATTCTGTGGCTCCTATGAATGTCCGACGAGGCCTTGCTGGAGCTACCACCCTAGGAGGTAGGCTTGATGTGCAGGATGATGTTTCAGTGTTTCTGTGATTGGATCAGGGTTCATACTTCTGTTGTCTGGCAGGAGCATGAAATGGAAGATAACTGGTAAGGTTAAATATTCCTTTTTGCTTTGGGAAATATTAATGCTACCAAAGCTATCCAGCATTCATGGTTGTTTCAGCACTCACTACTAAGCTGCAAATTCCCATGTGCTGGGTGGGAAACTGGCAGTAGTTGTTGTATTTTTACAAATTCCATCTAGGCTTTAAATGCTTTTGAGGATTCCACCTTGCCCCATTCTTTTTAGACTTAATTGGTTTATCCCATTAAAAACACTTTGATTTTTGCTCGCAGACATTTGAAAGACCTGTGAAGAATTTGTAGATAAGAGAGTTATTAGAAATCTCTCAAACTCTAATAGTCTGATTTGTTCTTTCTGGGCAGATATGATCTATGTCTCTGGAGGCTTTGATGGAAGCAGGCGTCATACCAGTATGGAGCGATATGACCCAAACATTGATCAGTGGAGCATGCTGGGAGATATGCAGACAGCACGGGAGGGTGCCGGACTGGTGGTGGCCAGCGGGGTGATCTACTGTCTTGGTATTCAGCCTGGGATACAAGCATAGGAAAGAACTTAGTGGGTAGCAGACGCTGGGTGGGAATCCCTTTTTACCAGAATTAGGTTCATAGACTTCCTTCAACTAAAACCATGGCCTGACTCAATATGTTTTCTGTTAATGAGAGTTATCTATTTTTTGTAAACAGAAGATAGGGTACTGTCAGTTTCTCTTCAGGTTAATGGAAGTGCTGTGGGAAATCTGAAACCAGAAGAATTAGTAGAAGCACTCAGAGAAAGGCAGACTGGGAGTGGACATGGGGATTCACCATTCTTTGTGGAATGATTTCTACTTTGTGTTTCAGGAGGATACGATGGCTTGAATATCTTAAATTCAGTTGAGAAATACGATCCTCATACAGGACACTGGACTAATGTTACACCAATGGCCACCAAGCGCTCTGGTAAGACCAGTTAGACTTACGAGGGGTCAAGACACAGTGCTATCAGATCTTGACATACACAGTAATGGTGCAATCACAGGACTGGGTATCAGTAAATCAGAGGTAAATTTCCCACTTCACTGTAGACAATGTAAAACATTAGTCAAATTCCATTCTCCTCTTTACCTCTGTTTTTCCTAATATTAGTGAGGATAAAGACAGCTTAAACTTTCAATTAGATTATAAAATTGAGGGGAAGAGCCTTCTTGTTTTATTCATTTTTTATGTCCTTGTTCCCTCCCCACATTCTGCAATGTCTAATACAATTTAGTGCATGTAGTACATATTAAATAAATGTTTATTGAATAAAATCTTTAATGCATAGGTAGCTATTTACCTTCACTAAGAAATTCTTGAAGTAGAGTAGGCTGAAATGTAAGAAAAGAGAAGGACACTGTACTAGTCTATCTTATTTCCTATAGGTAAAAACTGCTCCGAAACCATAGTCACAACTCCTTTCCTTCCTTCCACCTTTATTACCTTCTTTTCTTCACTCCCTTCTTTTCTCCTAATGAAGAGGAACCAAATTAATGAAGTTGAAGAAAAGAACCACTTCAGTTTTTCTTTTCTTGTTTCATGTCCTAGCCAAAGGACTTACAGATGGGAAAACCTGTGCTGGAGTAGATATTCTAGATCCACCTGGCCCCAGTTCACATCCCTCAGCTACCCTAGAATTGAGCTAGCCATCAGTGACTGTGTTTTATTTCTATAATTCAGATCCTAGGCTTAGTAGCATTCACTTGCCTTACCCTCTTTTTCCTACTTAGGTGCAGGAGTAGCCCTGCTGAATGACCATATTTATGTGGTAGGGGGATTTGATGGTACAGCCCACCTTTCTTCCGTTGAGGCATACAACATTCGCACTGATTCCTGGACTACTGTCACTAGTATGACCACCCCACGATGCTATGTAGGGGCCACAGTGCTTCGGGGGAGACTCTATGCAATTGCAGGGTAAGGATTTAGAAACCAGGCTAGAGTCGTCATGTATCTAGAGCAAGAGTCTGTGGGATCCAGTCTTCATTTTTGGATGGAGATAGAGCTTGGGTGGGGGAGTCGTCTCCAGTGGCATCCTTGATGAAGGACTTTTGTGGAAAAGAATCGAAAGTTCAGTTTCTTCTTTTGTTTCTTTTCCACTCAGATACGATGGGAATTCCCTGCTGAGTAGCATTGAATGCTATGACCCTATCATCGACAGCTGGGAAGTTGTAACATCCATGGGAACCCAGCGCTGTGATGCCGGCGTGTGTGTTCTGCGAGAGAAGTGACCATTGTTGGAGCATCAGCCAGAGCTAGTGACCAGTCCAAGGGACTGTTTGGGGGAGAATCAAGGATCCTTTCCAGAATGTCTATTTCTCACAGGGTGATTACAGGCACCAGTATGATGATAATTGTACTTATTTGACACACACTCCTCCTTGCGATGGTAGTTGTCCCTGAGTAGGGTGGGTAACAGACACTCGTGGACAGAGAATGCACATTGAATGGAGGTGGGAGACCATGATCATCTCATCTCCATGGTCTGAGGAGCACTTTGTTTTATCATGTGCTTGGGAGAATATATATATATGTATATATATGTGTGTGTGTGTGTGTGTTGTGCCTCATGTATTGCAGAGAACTAAGGTGTGTATGGCCTACTAGATGTTTGCAGTATCCAGCCTAGATGATTGGAAGGATACCAACTTGAGTAAGCTTGGTACACTCCAAGTCTTCCCCCCTCCCCCCACACCAAGGAACAAATATCTTTTTTAGTTTACAGGTAGCTAGGGATAACACAGTCCCATTCTGGAGGGGAAGAAAGGGGGAGGTCCTATCAAAACTTTGGGTGTCATGAGGAGAGATTCATGACACTCCCTCGGGAGACAGGGTTGGTATCTGAGGTTAGAGGGAGTAAGTGAAGTCAACTGTGAGTGAACCTAGAACACCACTGATGTATATCACCTGAGAGACTGAGAAGGGTGTGTTATTTGAAGGATCTTTTTATTTCCCCAAGGTCTTTCCAAAGTAGGGTGTTACACATCTTGGCACTGGAGACCATCCGAGAGAATAACAGAGTGAACACATGTTGAGATGAGAGGACATGGCATAAATGTGAGAGTTCAGAATGCCTGGGGATAAACTAAAAGTACCTGTGCTTTTACAATCGTCTTAATCCCTGCCAGGCTCCATCTAACCATGGCAAGGTTTGCCTTGAATGGGCGAGAGACTATCTTTCTTTGCTGAGTCAAATACTACTACACTATTACACTTCCATACTATTTATTTTGGGATGGGGTGGTGGTGGCAGCAGCCTAGTAGTTCAGCTACCTGGCTATTGCACGAGTCTTTTAAGGGCACACTTCTACGAAGGAGTGGTTTTTACTGCTGTGTTTGGTACGTTTAGTCCTTTTTCTCCTATAAGCTTCCCTTACCTGTCCTTAGAGTGGATTTTATTCATCCTGGTACAATCAGTTATTATCCAGAATAATCAAGGAGAACCAAAATTCTTTTGTTCCAATACCTCTGATGTCACCATTTCTAAGATACCATTCAAGGCTCCTCTGTGTTGTGTAGTGAAATTTTTGCTTTATGGGTACTGAGTGTGTGAGATAATAACCTAAACAAGGATGCACTTTCCCTTGCTCATAAATTCCATTTTTTCCCCCTTTCTCTGAGTTGTATTGACCCACAGAGTTAATTTCCTTTGTATTTTTTTAAGAAAATATTAAAAATCACCTGTCTCAAATGCCTAGGAGAGTTTGTGACTAACCAGCATTGCCTTCAGCAGACATTTGGGGCGGTGGTGGCAGATAGGGATCAGCTGTAGGTCCCATCTCTTCACCTTTTCACCCTGTGTCTTTGCCTACTAGTTCTGTTTCTCTGTTAGACACAGATAAGAGGTAGCTGCTTTACCATCATGGAGATTCTCATCAGTAAAATGTTTACCTGAATTTGCCATTTTCATTGGGCCCTTTCACACTTGGAGTTTACCTGAAAACGAAGGAGAGTAAAGAAGAGGCAATCTTGAACTCATTTAGCACCCCACTTGAATTTTAGGATTCCAGTCACCCTAGCCCTTTTTCTCTTTGCTTTGATTTATGGCAAGTGATATAAATAGCTATGCAGAAGTCCTGCAAAAACTTCAAAAATCCTTATATTCCCAGAGAAAAGGGAAGGAGGAACCACAAGAGGAAGTTATTATTACTAAAGGTGCCTGACAAGCTTTTGATCTGTGTTCTTTAACATATGGATTGTGCCTGTTGATTAAACAAATCACAGTCTACAGAACATGTGGTCCATGCTATCTCAGGAAGAGATTCAGGGTAGCTTGAAGGGGAGGCAGAGAAGTAGTTTGATAAGACTGGTGGCTCCTAGGCTGTCTTCAGTGCTGACTTCTCTTCTGAGCTTTAGAACATGATTTCCAAATATTTCATATAAAAAGCTGCAACTGAATATTCTGCAGAAAAATCAGCATGTAAAACTGATTGCCTTTTCCACTCTTTTCCTAGTTTTACACACTTTTTACATACTTGCACACATACAACCCCTAATTGGTGGTTCCTCCTGTTTTTCTTAACTGGAAACCGGCCACTTAGTTGCCCAACCTAGGAAAGCTATCATTTATATTGTGTCATCCCCATCACAATATATACATGCAATTCCTTTCTAAGTTCTACATAATTTTATGTTTGTTCCAAATCCATTCTCATACCTTCATTCCCTCTGCTACCAGATAGTTCAGGCCTTTATCTTGCCTGGGCTCATGGAGTAATAGCCTCCTGATAGTCTCATTTCTGGTCTTTTCCTTTTCCAATCTAGTCCCTCCATTTTGTCATCAGTTATCTTTTTAAAGCACAGGATCATTACAGTACTTAGCATACAGCAGATTTTCTGGCCTAAAAAACCATAGATTCCCATTATCCATATTATAAAGTTCAAATTCCTTAACATAACACTAGACCCATTGTAATCTGGGCCCGTTCTACCTTTCTGATCTTACCTCCCTCCACTAACCCTCTTTCTGAGGAATAATGTTCTCCAGCCACACTAACCACTCCTAAATTTATTTTCACCCTTGTTCATGTATTATACTGTTTCCTCTATCTGAAATAGTCTTGCTTTCCTAACAAAAGCTAGTCACCTTTTAATGTCTAATTCAAATGTCAGGAGGCCAGGCCAAAATGGCAGAGTAGTCAGATGCTTCCTGTGGTCCCTCCTACAACAAAGACTGAAAAAACAAGTGAATTCATTATATATGACAATTTAGGAGACCTGAACATAAAAGGCAGATTTGAGGAATCAGACTGAGTGGCAGGGAGAGGGAGAGAGAGTTCGGAAGCAGCAAGGAGTTGCCAGACCTGACCCGGCAGGAAATAGTACCCTGCAGCCGGCACACACGGTGAGGCAAACAGCGGTGCTCGGGACACGTTTTCCACATAACGGAAGAAACCAAGTGGCAGAGAGTTTACTCAAGCCTCCAGAACTAGTGAAAAGTGGCACTCTATCGGCAAAAGATAAGTACAGGCATCTAACCTACTGCACAAATCAAAAAACACCCCCTTTGGGAAAAACCTCTCTCCCATTTACCTGCCCCCTCCCTGCTCTGTACCTGGTCCCAGGCCAGCTTCAACCGTTGATATGTTTCCTGGGCAGAAGTAAGGACCCATCACGCTCCCTGAGGCAGTCTCTTGGCCTTGGAGAGGAAACAAATTAACAAACAGGAATAAATAATCTGCCAGCTCCCCTAAACTGGGAATTTAGGGTAGGTGCAGCTCCTTTGCCTAGGCACAGGCCTAAGGGGTTCACAAACTTTAAATGCCTTTCACCCCTGCATAGACATGTGTGGGCCCACTTCAAAAGCATAGGCCCTCCTTAGCACAGTACAACAGGGTATTTACCTGAAGCCTAACTTCAGCTGTCAGCTGTATGGTGGAGTGGCGGGTTTTTGACACTGCCCATTAAGCAGGGTCCTCACCCACATCAGGGGCTTCAGGACCAGTGGCTCCACTCATGCCACCTAGCCACCTGCAACAGGGGTCCAAGAATAAGTGGTGCCTCCCAGTCCTTAACAGCCAACAGCATTGGGTGCCAATAGTCCAGCTGCAAAACCCACCCACAATGTGCTCTAGGGAACAGGGACATGATTTCCTCCCAGACAGGGGCAGCTGTCAGCTCCCTTCCTTGCTCAGCATGTGACCCCCCACACACTACAGCCAGATACCTGTACCTATACCAATCAACTCTGCCCGTCTAGGACTGTAGGTGAGAGCCTGCACCACACACTTCGTGACCAACTACCTGGACACCTGAGCTGAATCCATAGAAGAAAAGTAAATGGATTCCTGGGCTCACATACCTAGTAACAGATCTAACTACCTGGAGACAGGACATTAGAGCTTCAAAGGTGCCAATAATCAAACTAGCTCACATGAGCAGCCTATTTGGGCATATCAAAGCAAAACAAAACAAGAAGCTAGGACACAGTAAGCAAACATAACTTATTCATGGCTTGGAGACAACAGTTAATATCAAATCACATAGAGAGGCAGACCATGATGGCTTCAGCAACCTCCCAGAACAAAGGATCAAGAAATTTTCTGGAGGAAGAGAACTTCTTGGAATTACTGGAGGTAGAATACAAAAGATTAATTTACAGAACTCTTCAAGAAATCAGGAAGAAGTTCAGTCAAAACGCAGAACAAGCCAAGGAACACACAGACAAAGCAAGAAAGGAACTTAAGAAGATTAGAGAAGAGCAATAATGACATATTTAATAGGCTGTAAGAATCCATAGAGAGACAGCAATCAGAAACCCAGAATATTAGCAATAAAATTTTGGAATTAGACAACTCAATAGAAAGTCATAGGAGCAGAACTGACGCAATGGAAGTCAGAATTAGACTGAAGATAAAGGACTTGATACCAACTTATTTAAGGAAAAATCGGATAAAAGGATTTAAAAAAGACGAAGAAACCCTAAGAATTATGTGGGACTCTATCAAGAGGAATAACCTACGAGTGATTGGAGTACCAGAACGGGGGGATAACAGAATATACAGAGAGAATTGTTGAAGATTTGTTGGCAGATAACTTCCCTGATATCATGAAAGACAAAAAGTTATCTATCCAAGCTGCTTATTGAAACCCACATAAGGCAGATCTCAAAAGAAAGTCACCAAGACATATTATAATGAAACTTGCCAAAAACCAAAGGTAAAGAGAATTTTAAGAGCAGCTAGGAATAAATGAAAAGTCATCTACAAAGGAAACTCAATTACACAAAGCTCGGGTTACTCAGCAGAAACCATGCAGACAAGAAGGCAATGGGATGACATATATAAAGCCTTGAAGGAAAAAAATTGCCAGCCAAGAATTATATATCCAGCAAAACTGTCTCTCAAATATGATGGTGAAATTAGGACATTTCCAGATAAACAGAAGTTTAGGGAATTTGCAAAAACCAAAACTAAAATTACAAGAAATACTAAAGGGAGTCCTCCAGTTAGAAAATCAATAACATCAGATAACAACCCAAGACAAGAACACAGGATAGAGCAACCAGATATCAACCCAGACAGGAAAGACAAAAACAAAGCTAAATCACTGATAACACGGAAACAGAGATGTCAATATGTAAAAGATGACAAGATTAAAACAAAAAAGAGACTAAAAAACAGTCATAGATCTTTCATATGGAGAGGAAGACAAGGCGATATAAAGAAATAAAAGACTGGTTTAAACTTAGAAACAGGGGTAAATATTAAGGTACCCACAAAGGAAACTAACAATCCTACACATCAAAATAAAAAACAAGAAAAACATAAAAGACTGCAAATACAAAATCAACAACAATGAAGAAGATGAAAAGAAAATACATAAAGAAAAACAACTCAGCGGAGGCGGGGCCAAGATGGTGGAGTAGTCAGACCCTTCCAGTGGACCCTTTTAAAACAAAGACCTGAAAAAAACACGTGAATCAATTATATATGGCAATCTGGGAGCCCTGAACATCCAAGGCAGAGTTGAGGAACTGGACTGAATGGCAAGGGGAGGGAGACATGGATCCAAAGCAGCGAGGAGTTGCCAGACTTGACCCAGCAAGAGCCGGAGCCCTTCAGGCCTGATCAACTCGGGGGTGAGCAGTGATGAGGCAAGCAGCAGTGCTCGGGAGGCACGTTTTCTGCACCGGGAGAGACCCGACCCCAGAGAGTCTACACGGCCACCCAGAAGCAGTGAGAAGCAGCCCTGGATCAGCAAAAGATAAGTACTTGCGTACGGTTTACTGTGCGGATCAAAAACGCCCCCCTTAGGGAAAAACCTCTCTCCCATTTACTGCCCCCCCACCCCCCGCTCCCTGCTCTGCACTGGGTCCCGGACCAGCTTCAGCAATTGCCGAGTCCCCTGGGCCAGAAGAAGGATCTGTCACACACCTGGAGCCATTCTCCCTGCCTTGGACAGTGAACAAATTAACAAACAGGAAAAAATAAACTGCCGGCTCCCCTAAGTCAGGAACCCAGGGTAGGCACAGCTCCTTTTGCCTAAGCACAGGCATAAAGGATCCACGGACTCTGAGTGCCTTTCCCCCACATAGACTTGTCTGGGCCCATCTCAACAGCACAGGCCCTCATTACCACAGTACAACAGGGTATATACCGGAAGTCTAACTTCAACTGTTTCAGCTGTGAAGTGGCAGGTTCTTGACAATTGACACTGCTCTGCCCATTAAGCAGGGTTTTCACCTACCCACATCAGGGGCCTGAGGACTGGTGGCTCCACCCACTCCACCTAGCCATTGGCAATAAGGGCCCATGAATAAGAGGTGCCCTCCAATCCTTACAGCCAACAGCATTAGGTGCTCATAGTTCGGCTGCAAAACCCACCCACCTACGTGCTCTAGGGAACAGGGACGTGCCTTCCTCCTGGACACTCGGGGGCGGCCGTCAGCCCCCTGCCTTGCTCAGAGTGTGTCCCCCTGCTGCAGCCAGATGCCTGTGCCTACACCAATCACCCATGCCTATCTAGGACTGTAAGTGAGAGCCTACACCACACACTTGGTGGCTATCTACCTGGGCACCTGAGCTGAATCCATACAGCTCACATACCTAGTAACAGATCTAACCACCTGGTGACAGGACATTAGAGCCAAAGGTGCCAGTAATCAAACTAGCTCATACGAGCAGCCTATTTGGGCATATCCAAACAAAACAAGAAGGTAGGACACAGTAAGCAAACATAAAATAAATAAATGTAATAACTTATCAATGGCCCAAAGACAACAGTCAATATCAAATCACATAAAGAGGCAATACATGATGGCTTCAGCAAGCTCCCAAAATAAAGAATCTAGAAATATTCCAGAGGAGGCAAATTTCTTGGAATTACCAGAGGCACAATACAAAAGATTAATATCCAGAAATCTTCAAGAAATTAGGAAGGAAATTAAGCACAACGCAGAACACGCACTAGAGGAAATTAAAAAGATTACAGAAGAGCATAATGACAAATTTTACAGGTTGCAAGAATCCATAGACAGACAGCAATCAGATATCCAGAAGAGTAGCAATAAAATTTCAGAAATAGAAAATTCAATCATAGGAGCAGAATTGAAGCAATGGAAGTCAGAATTAGTGAGATTGAAGATAAAGCACTTGATGCCAACTTATTTAAGGAAAAATCAGATAAAAGGATTTAAAAAAAATGAAGAAACCCTAAGAATTATGTGGAACTCTATCAAGAGGAATAACCTACCAGTGATTGGAGTACCAGAACCGGGGGTGATAACAGAAAATACAGAGAGAATTGTTGAAGATTTGTTGGCGAAAAACATCCCTCTTATCGTGAAAGATGAGAAGATATCTATCCAAGATGCTCATCGAACACCAAATAAGGTAGATCTCAAAAGAAAGTCACCAAGACATATTATAATCAAACTTGCCAAACCCAAAGATAAAGAGATAATTTGAAGAGCAGCTAGGGATAAAAGAAAACTCATCTACAAAGGAGACTCAATAAGAATAAGCTTGGAGGACTTCTGGGCAACATAGTGCTACAATCAGAAGCACCATGCCATCCCTCTGCAGCAAAGATCAGAAAAACAAAGTCAAACAGAGTCACACATCAATCCTGAAACTCTAAGCATCAAATGAAGAGATAAAGAACTCAGCCAAGCACCTAATGGAATGAGAAACTGACCAAGAACAGAGAGTGAGGAGAGATACATGCAGAGGTCTCTATCAGCTACCACAGCATGGATCCGCCATCTTGGACTCTTATCAGAGATCAGCGACAGGAGGTACAAGAAAGCAGCTTCACAGAGCTTCTAGCAGGAGAGAGAACAACCAGTAACCCACGATATAGGCATTCCCACCCCCCACCCTTCTTCACCCCCACTTAGCCTCCTCTGCTTCCTGCAGCCACAGTCTATTGGCCAGGAAGCACGAGCTTCCCCCCAGTGCCACTTGGATTCCACATGCCCACACTGGCCAGCTCCCTGAGTGCCATTTGTTGGGAGTTGGTGTTGCTTTTTTTCCCTTCTTTAGATTTCTTCCTTACCGCTCATCACCTCCCACTCCTTTCTCTCAAATGCCTGGCTCTGTGAGCCATCTTTGCTTCTTCCTGAAAGACTGCAAAACACCACTCGACTGTGAAACTGCTTCCCGACCCATGCCGCCACGCTCGTGGGACACCCGGGGCTTTTTTGTTTGTTTGTTTGCTCTGATTTGTTTCTTTGTTTTCTTTTTATTTTCTCAGCTTGGGAGCCCCTTCTAGCCAGGCAGTACTGCGTGGCTTGGAACTTAGTCCCTTACTCTACACAGATGCACAGGGACATCCCTGGGAGCATTTCTTTCTTTTTTTTTGGTCTTGGTTTTTTTTTTTTTTCACTTCTTTGTTTACTTTTCTTCTCTCCCTTATTCCCCTTTTGTCTTTCTTTATTTCCAGTTTCTCGATCTATTCATTTTTTTCTTTTACCCTTTTTCTTTTTTTTTCATTTTTGTTTTTCCCCATTTCTCAGTCTCTCATCTCTCCACTCCAATAGCAAGCTTGCTTAGCACTCTCTTCTGTTTGTGTGTATGTTTTTGGCTCCTCCTCCTCTCTCCTCTCTGTCGTCTTTCCCATACCCATCTTAGCTCCACACAACACAATATACCCCCCGCCCCTCCTGTCTACGTGCACCATGTGCTGAATATTACACTCCCAAGCAGCACAGACATGGCCTACTGGAACCTGCCCTGCACTGATTGGCAGTCCACGCTGTCAGCCCTGGTACGTGCCACAAAAAACCTATCCTAGCAACTCCCCTTCAGCTGGACCTGCCCTGCTGTACCATACCTGAGTGACTGACCCTGCCCATTGGAAAAGGAGGGGAAAAGTATCGTGCCCACAGACAAGCAAACAACGAAGAACACACAGCCCACCTGCTCAGACATAACCAAATAAAACAAAAAAGCAGGACAAAACAAACAAATCTACAATAAATGAACGTGGAAAATAACCACTGAATGCCCTGAAAACAGCAGACAATATCAAAACATTTACAAAAACAGGACAGGATGGTTCCCGTAAACGTCCAAAATAAAACACCAGATGACCTTCCAGTAGAAGAAAAGGCACTAGACCTAACCAACAGGGAATTCAAATCTCTAATATTCAGAATTATCCAAGCATTGAAGCAAAAAACAGACAAAAATGAGGAAAAAATAGACAAAATTCATGGAAAAGACAGATAAATTCATGGAAAATAGAGACAAAAAATGGAAGAATTCAAGAAAATAATACAGGAACAAAATACTAAAGTAAATTCACAACTAGAAATCATACAAAAACAACAATTAGAAATCCAAAAGATAAAC
>NW_004443971.1:13305011-13317176 GCF_000243295.1 Trichechus manatus latirostris
AATGCACAAGCACCAGAAGAGAGACTAGATAACTGGGAGCTCCTAAAAATCAAACACTTATGCTCATCAAAAGACTTCACCAAAAGAGTCAAAAGACAAACTACAGACTGGGAAAAAAAATTTTGGCTACGACAAATCCGATCAGCATCTAATCTCTAAAATCTGCAAGATTCTGCAAAACCTCAACAACAAAAAGACAAATAACCCACTTGAAAAATGGACAAAGGATAAGAACAGACACTTCACCAAAGAAGATATTCAGGCAGCTAACACACACATGAAGAAATGCTCATGATCATTAGCCATTAGAGAAATGCAGATCAAAACTACAATGAGATATCATCTCACCCCAATAAGGCTAGCATTAATCCAAAAACACAAAATAATAAATGTCGGAGAGGTTGTGGAGAGACTGGAATACTTATACACTGTTGGTGGGAATGTAAAATGGTACAACCACTTTGGAAATCTATTTGGCGCTTCCTTAAAAAGCTGGAAATAGAAGTACCATAGGATCCAGTAATCCCGCTGCTTGGAAAATATCTTAGAGAAATAAGAGCCATCACATGAATAGATATATGCACGCCCATGTTCCTTGCAGCACTGTTCACGATAGCAAAAAGGTGGAAACAACCTAGGTGCCCATCAATGAATGAATGGAAGAACAAATTAGGGTATATTCACACAATGGAATACTATGCAACATAAAGAATAACCATGAATCCATGAAATATCTCATAGCATGGATAAATCTGGAAGGCATTATGCTGACTGAAATTAGTCAGTCACAAAAGGACAAATAGTGTATAAGACCACTATTACAAGAACTCAAGAAAAGGTTTAAACACAGACGAGAACATTCTTTGATGGTTATGCGGCTGGGGAGGGAGGGAGAGAGGTATTCATTAACTAGATAGTAGACAGAACTATCTTAGGTGAAGGGAAGGAGAACACACACTACAGGGGAAGTCAGCACAACTGAACTAAACCGAAGCTAAGGAGTTTCCTGAATACAATCAAATACTTTGAGAGACAGAGTGGCAGGGATGTGGGGTCTGGTGACCTTGCTTTCAGGGGACATCTATGTCAATTGGCATAACAAAGCATATTAAGAAAATGTTCTGCATCCTACTTTGGTGAGCGGTTTCTGGGGTCTTAAAAGCTTGCAAGCGGCCATCTAAGTTGCATCAATTGGTCCCAACCACTTAGAGTAAAGAAGAATGAAGAACACCAAAGACACAAGGAAAGTATTAGCCCAAGAGACAGAATGGGCCACATAAACCAGAGACTTCATCAGCCTGAGACCAGAAGAACTAGATGGTGACCGGCTTCCACTAATGAACGTCCTGACAGGGGACACAATAGAGGGGCCCTGGTGGAACAGTAGAACGATGGGATTCAGAACTCAAATTCTAGTAAGAAGACCAGACTTAATGGTCTGACTGAGACTGGAGGTGCCCCGGAAAGCATGCCCCTGGACTCTATCACCCCAGAACTAAAACAATTTCCAAGGCCAACTCTTCAGACAGGGATTGGACTTGACTGTGGGACATAAAGTGATACTCATGAAGAATGTGCCTCTTAGTGAAGTAGATACAAGAGACCAAAGGGGCAGCTTCTGTCCAGAGGTGAGATGGGAAGGCAGGGAGAGTTAGGAGCTGGTTGAATGTTCATGGGGAATCAGGTGCAGAGGGGAGGAGTATGTTGTCGTAGAATGAGGTGAGCGGTTGGGGTCTCATAACAATGCAGGTAAAAAAAAATTTGTATAGGAGACTAACTTGAAATGTAAACTTCATTTAATTACAACAATAAAAAAATATAAATAATTAAAAAAAATAAAATAAAATGCCAAAAAAAAGAAAAGAAAATGTTCTGCATCCCACTTTGGTGAGCGGTGTCTGGGATCTTACTAGCTACTGAGCAGCCATCTAACATGCATCAATTAGTCCCAACCCACCTTGAGTAAAGGAGAACGAAGAACACCAAAGACACAAGGAAAATATCAGCCCAAGAGACAAAAGGGGCCACATAAACCAGAGACTCCATCAGCCTGAGACGAGAAGGACTAGGTGCTGCGTGGCTACCACCAATGACCGCCCTGACAGGGAACACAACAGAGAGTCCCTGATGGAGCAGGAGAAAATGAGGTGCAGAGCTCAAATTCTTGTAAAAAGACCAGACTTAATGGTCTGACTGAGACTGAAGGGACCCCAGAAGACATGGCTCCCGGACTTTCTGTTAGCACAAAACTAAAACTGTTCCCGAAGCCAACTCTTCAAAGATTAGACTAGAGTATAAGACATAAAATGATACTTGTGAAGAGTGTGCTTCTTAGCTCAAGTAGATACGTGCGTCTACATAGGCAGCTCCTGCCCGGAGGCGAGATGAGAAGGCAGAAAGGGACAGGAGCTTGTTGAATGGACAGAAGAAATCTGGGGTGGAAAGTAGGAGTGTGGTATCACAGTATGGGGAGTGCAACTAGGGTCACGTAGCAGTGTGTATATAAAGTTTTGTATGAGAAACTAGAACTGTAAACTTTCATTTAAAGCACAATTAAAAAAAAAAAAAAAGGGTTAAGTCAAATGTCAACTAGGTAAGGCCTTTTCTAACTCCCCAGACAGAATTACTCCCTACTCCATGCTTCCATTTACTTTGTTCCTGTGACTGTTGTTTTTATCACGTCATTGGGTTTGGTTCTGTCTTTTTACACTATGTTCTCAAATACAAATTGCCTGTTATTGTACCCTTAAGGCTTAGCACGATGTCTGGCATGTTATATACTCATTAAAAGTTGAATTAAAGATGAAGAGGAAGAAGAAAAAACGTGAGATGGGGGTGGTGGATAGACAAAAACAAAAACAAAAAAACCCAAACCCGTTGCTGTCCAGTCAACTCCACAACCCTATATGGCAGAGTAGAACTGCCCCATAGAGTCTCCAAGGAGCACCTGGTGGATTTGAACTCTGGACCTTTTGGTTAGCAGCCACAGCTTTTAATCAGTATGCCACCAGGGTTTCCGTGGATAGAGTAGGAATTATTTAATCAAGTGGCATAGTTCCCTCTCATATTCTGTTTCCCCTGCCCATTTCAGGAGACCTATGGCCAGCTGGAAGAGAACTAAGAGATCTAAAGAAGGCTAATCAGAATAAAAAAAGTATGCGGTGTAATGATGAAGAGCAGCGGCTTTAGATTGAGGCCTGGATCTGTGGACCATGGAAAGTAACCTTTCTGATTTTTACTTTCCTCATTATGCACTGGGGCTAACAATAGTACCAACTCCCTAAGGAAATTGTGATTTAATAATTTCTAAAGCATTTTCACACTAAAAAAAATCCATTGCGATGGAGTGGATTCTGACTCATAGCGAGCCTATAGGACAGAGTAGAATTGCCCCATAGGGTTTCCGAGGAGTGGCTGGTGAATTTCAACTGCCAGTCTTTTGGTTAGCAGCCAATCCTGTAACAACGGCACCCCCAGGGTTCTTTCACACCGTAAATAATCAGCAGTTAAAGCTTCCAGGCATCCTTTTCCAACACCAAAAAGGTACATACTCCGCTAAATAGTTTCCTATAGAAGAAGCGAAGAAGCTAACGTGGCTAAAACTTAATGATGGGAACTCGAGCCTGGATTCCCTTCATATTGCCCCCATTAATGCCACTATTAATTTATGAGAATGAATTCAAATCTCAGCCAGAAAACTTGAGTTAAGGTCATCTTTAATGGCTTGTTTTTCAGGCCTTACTCAATATTAAGGGAAGTCCAGTGACCAGGTATGTATGGAGAGAATTGATTTGCCACTGGTCCCAGGAGGTAACCCTGTCACAAAGCCATGGGACACCTAGTCACGGGGGTCAGGCAATGAATGAGGGCGCTTGCGCAGTAGAGTCAAGAACAGGGGAAGCGGGCGCCTGCGCAAAGAGGGAGTGGTCGTCCGCTCCCCGCCCCGTCTCTGCCAAGGCGCGCTAGCGCAGTTAAGATCCGGCAGCAGAGACCGCCTGCGCGGTAGTGGCCAAGGAGGCTGTGGCGGTAGCGGTAATGGAACCAGCGGAGCAGCCGAACGAATTAGTGTCAGCCGAGGGCCGAAACCGGAAGGCGGTGCTTTGCCAACGTTGTGGCTCCCGGGTACTGCAGCCAGGGACCGCTGTCTTCTCCCGCCGACAGGTAAGGAGGCAGAATAGAGGCATTTAGCACCCCGCACGCTCTTTCCCAGAGGGCCCGAGGAGGTCGGGTCAGTCCCGGTGCCTCAATTTCCGGAGACCGCACCGCTCCTCGCGCGGTCTTTAAGCCACGCCCCGGGATCGAGGCTCCGCCCAGCCCGAGCCCTCCCTCCTTGGCTCCCTGCGGCGGAGGATGGAGGAGGAAGGGATGGCGGCCCCGGTCCAGGCTCCTGGACTGCAGAAGCCTTTGGGAGCGAACTTTTCCGTATGCCCGTCTACCTGGCTTTTGACAGCCCACCCTCTGTCCCAGGCCTGACCTGTCAGAGCACTCGCTGCCGCCGCCGGAGGCCCGGCCCATCCGTCAGGCCCCGTCTAGCGACGGGTCCTCGGAGCTGCCGTGGGGCGCGCCGTTCCTGCACCTCGCTGCGCTTTAAGGCTCAGTTGTTCCGCGTACGAGTGGAAGGTATGCGCCCTGAGCTTGCTGGTTTCTTAGAGCCGGCGAACCTGTGAGACCCAGCAGGTTTATCTTTCAGCTCCTTGCCTCGCATGCTGCCAAACTGGCGCTTGAGTGTAACTGATCCGTGTCCCACATCCAGCCCTCACCCACCAGTCCGTAATCCTGACAGGCGCGGGTCTGCTCCACGGGAGCTTCAGAAAGAACAAATTATGACAAAAGAAACCTGTAACCTAAATACTTGACCAAGGTACTGGAATCCACAGTTTCACAGATGAACCATATTTCAGATGAGATAATAGTCTGAAGTTCTGGAAATATATTTTGAAGGAAATGTTTTTTCTTCAAGTTTGGACTTTTAATACCGTTCGTACCTCAACACCCCAGTGAGTAAGTTGATTTTTTTTTTTTGGTAAACTTTTTATTGAAATGTACCATACCCACAGGAAAGTGCGAAGTATGATCTTATTTCCACCATGTACCTATACTATCACTCCAAATTATTTCTTAAAATGTGCAATCGATCATTTCATGTGGTTGAACAGATGATAAAGTGTAATGTCCAATATACAGTAAAACCTATGAAAGCCGGAACCTGTGTAAGGTGGAAACCTGTCAGAGAAGGACAACTAAAATATTATTTTCCACTAAAACAAGTGATAGAAATTGGTAAGACTGTCAAAGGCAGAAATTCGAGAGACCTGGAAAAACAAGGCAGTCCCCATCGAGTGCCAGCCCTCACAGGTTTCATTGCAGGAGCAAGAAGCACCTCTCCCTCCAAAAGCAGATCTCTTTTCATAAAAGAAGGGAGAATCAGTCAGTGTCTTTGTTTTATGGATGTTTTTATGACTTTTAGTCCAGAGATTGGTGGAGCTCCCCCAGTCTCCTTGATTAGGCTTCCACGGATTGGGAGTAGAGCTCTCTGTTTTACTGTTAGTTGCGTTATAGAGTGGTGGAATGAACATGGATCTTGGAATTAAAACATACACAGAATTAAATTCTGACCTTACCATTCCTTAGCATTGGAACAGTTTCTTAACCTTCATGAATGTCAGTTTGCTCATTGTGTAAAATAAAGACTGCATTATAGGAAAGGATTTGTGTGACAGCACTGTGCCTAGCATTTTGTACTTAATATGTGCTGATTCCCACTCCCCTTTCCTTTGGCAAGGTTTTATTTACTTTAATAAACTGGCAGAAATTAAGAGACTTCTAAAAGGAGTTTATAGTTTGTTTTTATTTTTTTCTCTAAATTTTATGTATTTTGTTGTTGTTGAGAATATACACAGCAAAACGTACACCAATTCAGCAGTTTCTACATGTACTGTTTAATGACATTGATGACATTTTTCAAGTTGTACAACCATTCTCACCCTCCTTTTCTGAGTTGTTCTTCCCTCATTAACATTAACTCACTGCCCCCTGAGGTTCCTATCTAATCTTTCAAGTTACTGTTTTAGTTCGATCTCATATAGATGTTCTTAAAAGAGCATAATGCTCAAGACATGAGTTGGAATGGACTTGAAGGCAGTGGGTTTGGTTTGGTTTTGGAAGCTAAACTATTGTTCAGTTTTAAGATGACTTCACGGGATATTTTTGGTTTAAAGATTATCTCAGGGCAATAGTTTTAGGGATTCATCCACCCACCATGGCTCCAGAAGGTCTGGAGTCCATGAGAATTTGAAATTCTGTTCTCCATTTTCCCGCTTTTGATCAGGATTCATCTATGGTATGTTATTCAGTAATGGTAGCCAGGCACCATCCAGTTCTTCTGGTCTCACGGCAAAAGAGGCAGTTGTTCATGGAGGTAATTAGCCACACATTCCATATCCTCCTCCTATTCCTGACTCTCCTTCGTCTTTTGCTTCAGGCGGATAGAGACCAATGTTTGTGCCTTGGATGGCTGCTTGCAAAGTTTTAAGACCCCAGATACTACAACGCAATGAACTAGGAGGTGGAACAGGAGCACTGAACACATTATTAGCCAATTAACTGGAATGTCCCATGAGACCATGACTCTAAACCTCAAAACCAAGGAACCAAATCCCATGAGGTGTTTGGTGGTACATAAGCAGCCTCAGCAGCTACTGTTTTTTGTTTTTATCATTGTAAATATATCTATCACACAACTTTTGCCAATTCAGCTTTTTACAGGTGTACAATTTATTGACAACAGAATAATCAGCTGTGCAACCGAACCCTTAATCAGTGCATTTTTTCCATCACAGTTAACTTCCCTTTTCCTCCTCCGTCCCACCCCTAGTAACCACTACTGAACTTTAATCTCTGTACATTTGCCCTTTCTTGTCTTTTTATATAAATGAGGTCACACGATATTTGTCCTTTTGTGATTGGCTTGTTTTGCTCAGCATAATGTCTTCAAGCTCCATCCATACTGTAGCATGTATCAAGACTTCATTTCGCCTACTTGCTGAGTAGTATTCCATTCCATTGTGTGTATGTACCACATTTTTTTGAGGGAGATTAAGGTTTTGGCTATTTGAATAGTGCTGCAGTGAACATTGGTGTACAAGTGTCTTTTTGAGTGTCTGCTTTCAAGTCTTTTGGGCATATACCTAGGAGTGGAATTGCTGGGTCATATGGTAGTTCTAGTTTTAGTTTTTTGAAGAACTTCCACTGTTTTCCACAATGGCTGTACCATTTTGCATTCCCACCAGCAATGGGTAAGGGTTCCAGTTTCCCCACATCCTCGCCAACATTTGTTATTTTCTGAGTTGTTTTTTTTTTTAAGCCTTCCTAGTGGTAGTGAAATGGTATCTCGTTGTGGTTTTGACTTGTATCTTTCAGATGGCTAATGATGCTGAGCATCTTTTCATGTATCTGGCGGCCATTTGAATGTCCTCTTTGGTGAAATGTCTATTCAAGACTTTTGCCCATTTTATGATTGGGTTATATGTCTTTTTATTGTTAGGAGTCAAAGTTTTTTTATATGTTTTGGTTATTAGATTCTTATCAGATCTGCGGTTTCTGAAGATAGTCTTCTGGTTGGTAGCTTGTCTTCTCACTTTTTTGGTAAAGTCTTTAGATGAACAAAAGTTTTAAATTTTTATGAGGTCCCATTTATTTATTTTGTCTTCCGTTTGTGCCTTTGTTATTATATTAGATATAATATTAAATTATTAAATAATGTATTGTTAAAAACTAGGCCTGACAGTGTTGCTACTGCATTTTCTTCTAAGAATTTTATGGTTTTGGTTTGCACATTTAGGTCCTTAATCTATTTGGAATTTGTTTTTGTGTATGGTGTGAGGCATGGATCCTGTTTCATTTTTCTGCATGTGGAAATACAATTTTCCCAACAACACTTAGTAAAGAGATTCTTCTTTCCCTATGGCCCTTGTCAATAATCAGTTGACCACAGATGTGTAGGTTTACTTCTGGACTCTCAGTTCTATTCCATTGGTCTGCGTGTGTTTTAAAATTTTTAATTCCTGTTTGATGTATTTTGTTTTAAACTGACCTTGCTAAAAGTTGTGTGGAGCAAAATAAATTATACATATTATATTTCTATCTGTTTATATTTCTCAACTAATAAAGTGGCTTCTAATCTAGAAAAGGTGCCAGAAACTACGTTTATGTGTTTTAATTTCTTCTTCCTCTTTTTAAAAGACATAGAGAGGTGTTTTTGCTTGTTTGTTTACATAGCTTCACTGTTTCTGGAAATTCTCTTTTTCTTGAGAAAAGAATATTAGAAGGATCCTTTCCCTGGACTCCAGCACATCTCAGTCAGCCCTGCTCCTACCCCAGTTATCCTTCTCATTTCAGTCCTAAGTTTTTGGGGTTTTTTTTCCTTCCTTTCCACAGATACTAATTTCAGGAAAAATATAGCTTCTAGGCCATGATGTTAACAGGAAGTTTTAAAATAAAATTCCATGGGAGAGTCTCACCAGTTATTGCCCCTTCCCCCTGCTGTGTGTCACATACTTCAAGAGAAAAAGCCCCTACCCTTACAGAGAACAAATAGTTTACAGCCTCAAGGGCACCAAACTCCTTAACTGAAACCCCCTAAAGTTTTGGGGTAGCTCTTTTTGGTCATCATAAACCTGAAATGTTGCAGAGAAACCACCATTAGGGCAATTGCATCTCTGAAGGTGTTGAAGGAGTGCTCCAGACATTAAAAAATCTGGAGAAGGTGTAAGGAGTCCAGGTCACAGGTGGCCAATAGCATTCTTTCTTACTCTGCCCAGTGGAATAATCTAGTATAGCCTCTAAACAGGAACAATTTGAAAACAAGACTTCTCCAGTCCTACCATTGAGATGATCTAGGGCCTAGTGATTATCTTATATTCCACGGTTCTTTAAAGCAGTCTTTCTCAACTGGAGGTGACTTTGCTCTCCAGAGGACGTTTGGCAAAGTCTGGAGACGTTTCTGGTTGTCACAGTTGGGGGGTTGCTACTGGTGTCTAGGGGGTAGAAGTCAGGGGTGCAGCTAAGTATCCTAAAATGCACAGGACAGCCCCCCACAACAAAGAATTCCCCAGCCCAAAATATCAGTAGTGCTGAAGTTGAGAAACCCTGGCCTGAAGACTTCAAAACACTCTGACATCTGTAATCTCAGTTGACCTCATGAAATTATTTGTATTATTTGTTGTTTATACCACTAGAGCTATGAGCTCCTGTGTCCTTTCCACTTCTGTATCTCCTACACCTATACTGTACACATAAGTAGGAGCTTAGTAACTGTTTGGATTTAAATAAATTAAACAATAAAAGGCCAGTATAAATAATGGATTAGGATAGATAGAATGGCTCTGTATGCTTAGTTGGCACCATTACTCCATTATTTGTGCAACATATATTTTGTGTTCTTTTTAAGTCATATAAATGGTTTTTAAGTCATGTACATGTTCACACCTTTGAACTCAATAACTCTACTTCTCAAGATCTTACCTAAAGTTTATAGCAGAGGAAATTATAATTAAGCTTAGTAGAGGCAGAGAGAACCGCAGTGTGACATTTCATAATTGTGAGAGAAAGTATGGTATGTTTGAAGTACTGAAAGGTTTGACGCAGCTGGAACGCAGGATGTGATTAAAGTGGCCAGAGAAGACAGCATGATAAAAGTGCAAGAAATGGGGCTGGAGTGGAGTTAAGGCGATTGGAATAGAGGAGTTGAGGAAGCTGTGGGTTTGAATCATCCCCACGGGTGTAGAAGCAATCAGGATGGGGGAAAGATATGGGATCAAAGGCAAGACTGAGTGTCTTAGTCATCTAGTGCTGCTGTAACAGAAATACAGGTGGTGGCTTTAACAAAGAGAAGTTTATTCTGTCATAGTCCAGTAGGGTACAAGTCCAAATTCAGGGCGTCAGCTCCAGGTTTTCTCTCTCTGTCAGCTCTGGAGGAAGGTCCTTGTGATGCATCAGTCTTCCCTTGGTCTGGGAGCATCTCAGCGCAGAAACCTCAGGTCCAAAGGACACGCTCTGCTCTCGGCACTACTTTCTTGGTGGTATGAAGTTACCATGTGTCTCTGCTCGCTTCTCTTTTTTATGTCTCAAAAGAGATTGGCTTAAGACGCTATCCAATCTTGTAGACCTCATCAGTATAACGTCATCATAGTGATAGAGTGTGCAGCACATAAGGAAATCACATACAACCTCATCATAGTGATAGAGTTTACAACACGTAAGGAAATCACATCAGATTACAAAATGGTACACAATCATACAATACTGAGAATCATGACCCACACATTTTTGGGGGGACATAGTTCGATCCATGACACTGAGCCAGGAGCCAGTCAGCAGTGGGTGGGGAAGAGTGACCAGAGCCTCCTAAGGTAACCATGAGGGTCGCCAGATGGCAGGAACTTTAAAGGAGCAGAGGTGTTTACATAGGAGTAGTAATCTGGGAGCTGCGTTGGGGAGCAAGGAGGACACTGATCTCCATCTCCAGATCCTGAAGTATGTGGAGGGTAAGAGAATAGGCAGCACTCATGCCATGGAGTACTACTCAGGAATAAATAAAAGAGAACTATTGATACACACAACTTCGACGAATCTCCTGGGAATTATACTGAATGAAAAAAGGCGATCCCAAAAGATTGCATACTATATGATTCCATTTACATGTAGTACCTGATTTACAACGTATTCGAGTTACAACAAACTGCACTTAAAACCTCTGTGGGTGTGTTGGGTTTTTTTGTTGGTACATCTTATCATTAGTAGTATGTACTACATACAACTTTGCAGCCCTTAATTTGCTAATGTTATCATTCTCATGCCAATTCCCAAAGACAAAGATCGGATTTCTAAGGATATTGATAATAAAAAGCAATAATAATGAAAACTTAAAAAAAAAAACGAGGTATTTGACTTACATCAGAACCAACTTGTGATGGAGTTATCGAAATGTAACCCCGTCGAAAGTCAGGGACTGCCTATGTGTAACATTTTTAAAATGATGGAATTTTAGACATGGAGAACAGACTAGTAGAGAGTGTTCAGTATCTTGACAATGTTGTGGATATACCAGGTGTATCCTGGTATGTTTGTCACCAGGGGATAAAATTATATAGCATTAAATACACATCAAACCAAAAAAAACAAAAACAAAAAGAACCATTGCTGTCAAGTCAATTCCAACTCATAGCAACCCTATAGGACAGAATACAACTGCCCCATAGGGTTTCCACAGAGCAGCTATAGATTCAAACTGCCGACCTTTTGGTAGGCAGCTGTAGCTCGCCATAGCTCTGCGCCACCAGGGCTTCTTAAATACACGCACATATATACAAATGAGTACAGGTGAACTGGGGAAATCTGAATAGGCTCAGTGCGTTGTATCAGTGTCAATATCCTGGTTGTGATAATGTACTATACTTTGCAAAATGTTACCATTTGGGGGAAAACTGGATAAAGAGTACATGATATCTCGCTATTATTTTGTTATTGTTTTATTATGGTAAAAATATATATAACAAAACATTTGCCAATTCAAGAATTTTTACATGTACAATTCAGTGACATTAATAATGTTCATTATGTTGTGCAACCATTACCACTATCCTTTTCCAAATTCCATGTTATTTCTTTTTCTTCCCATACAAAATTTATTCATACATTGTTATGTGACTAATGGCTCTCCCCATACTGTGACAGCGCACTCCTCCTTTCCATCCCTGATTCCCGATGTCCATTCAACTAGCTCCTAACCCTCTCTGCCTTCCCATCTCACATCTGGACAGAAGCTGCCCATTTAGTCCCTTGTATCTACTTGAGCTGAGAGGCACACTCCTCACGAGTATCACTTTATGTCCCACAGTCCAGTCCAATCCCTGTCTGAAGAGTTGGCCTTGGAAATTGTTTTAGTTCTGGGCTGATAGAAGATCCAGGGACCATGCTTTCTGGAGTTCCTCCAGTGTCAGTCAGACCATTAAGTCTGGTCTTCTTACTAGAATTTGAGTTCTGCACCCCACCTTTCTTCTGCTCCATCAGGGACTCTGTTGTATTCCCTGTCAGGGCAGTCATTGATGGTAGCTGGGCACCATCTGGTTCTTCTGGTCTCAGGCTGATGAAGTCTCTGGTTTATGT
>NW_004443971.1:13317276-13318891 GCF_000243295.1 Trichechus manatus latirostris
AGACCCCTACCCCTGCTACTCTGTCCCTCAAGGTGTTCGATTGTATTCAGGCAACTTCTTAGCTTTGGTTTAGTCATGTTGTGCTGACTTCCCCTGTAATGTGTGCTGTCCTTCCCCTCACCTAAGATGATTCTTTTATACTATCTAGTTAGTAAGTAACCCTCACCCTCCCTCCCCACCCTCGTAACCATCAAAGAAGTCTTTTCTTCTGTGTTTAAACCTTTTCTTGAGTTCTTATAATAGTTGTCTTATATAAAATTTGTCCTTCTGTGACTGACTAAATTCACTCAGCATAATGCCCTCCAGCTTCCTCCATGTTATAAGATGTTTCATGGTTTCATCGTTGTTCTTTATCATTGCATAGTATTGCATTGTATGGATATACCATAATTTGTTTATCCATTCGTCCGTTGCTGGGCACCTAGGTTGTTTCTATCTTTTTGCTGTTGTGAAAAATGCTGCAGTGAACATGGGTGTGCATATATCTATTCGTGTGACGGCTCTTATTTCTGTAGGATATATTCCAAGGAGCAGGATAGCTTGATCATACGGTACTTCTATTTCTAGGTTTTTAAGGAAGCGCCAAATCGATTTCCAAAGTGGTTGTACCAGTTTACATTCCCACCAACGGTGTGTAAGTGTTCCAATTTCTCCACAACCTCTCCAACATTTATTATTTTGTGTTTTTTGGATTAATGCTAGCCTTGTTGGAGTGAGATGATATCTCATTGTAGTTTTGATCTGCGTTTCTCTAATGGCTTATGATCGTGAGCATTTCTTCATGTGTCTGTTAGCCGCCTGAATATCTTCTTTGGCAAAGTGCCTGTTCATATCCTTTGCCCATTTTTTAACTGGGTTGTCTTTTGTTGTTGAGGTTTTGCAGTATCTTGTAGATTTTAGAGATTAGACGCTGATCGGATTTGTCATAGCCAAAAATTTTTTCCTGGTCTGTAGGTCGTCTTTTTACTGTTTTGGTGAAGTCTTTTGATGAGCATAAGTGTTTGATTTTTAGGAGCTCTCAGTTATCTAGTCTCTTTTCTGGTGCTTGTGCATTGTTACTTATGGTTCGTATTGTGTTTATGCCATGTATTAGGGCTCCTAGCGTTGTCCCTATTTTTTCTTCCATGATCTTTATTGTTTTTGATTTTATATTTAAGTCTTTGATCCATTTTGAGTTAGTTTTTGTGCATGGTGTGAGGTATGGGTCTTGTTTGAGTGTTTTGCAGATGGATATCCAATTATGCCAGCACCATTTGTTAAAGAGACTGTCCTTTCCCCATTGAACGGACTTTGGGCCTTTGTTAAATATCGGCTGCTCATAGTTGGATGAATTTATGTCTGGATTCTCAATTCTGTTCCATTGGTCTATGTATCTGTTGTTGTACCAGTACCAGACTGTTTTGACTACCGTGGTGGTATAATAGGTTCTAAAAGCAGGTAGTATGAGGCCTCCCACTTTGTTCTTCTTCTTGAGCAATGCTTTACTTATTCGGGGCCTCTTCCCTTTCCATATGAAGTTGGTGATTTGTTTCTCCATCTCCATAAAAAATGCCGGTGGAATTTGGATCGGGATTGCATTGTTATCTGTAGATTGCTTTTGGTAGAATTGACATTT